>NC_081202.1:11298843-11598843 GCF_902713425.1 Acipenser ruthenus
GATAAAAATAGCTGTAAAAACCTGTGTAAGCCAGAGCAGGAATCGTGCTTGTGGCTCCCGAGGTTTCAGCAGTCAAGATCCTGTTCTTCTGACTTAATATCACGTAATCTCCAGCAGAAAGGCCGTACAAAACATTGACACCCCCCTGCCCCCCCCCCCCCCACAACACACACACACACACTGTGCATTTATGGACTACTTCAACACTAGAACAGCCGACAGCAGTCATTATCACGGTACATTTTAAACATCACCAGTATTAAAATGAAAGACAAACTATCAGATACAACTCAAAAGTTTTATTGAAGCAAATCATATGAAACAAAACGCCATATTTAAATGAAAAATGAAAGGGTTTATTTTCTAAATTACCACATATAAAGCACTACTTCAAAAAATGAAAAACTAATAAAATAAACATTTAAGAAGAAACTAGTGTGTAAACAGGTATATGCACATAGCAAACTGTAAAAACAAAAGCAGTTTTTAATCTAAAATGAAAGTAACATATGATTTATCCTGCGTGTGTGTCAGTCGCAGCACAGAATCCAGGTTGAGCTGCTGCAGCCTGCAGCTTTGCTGAAGTGCTGTGGCTAGCTTCAAGATGAAATCTCTCCTACCTTGTACAAAATGATGGAATTGATGGCTACCAGGTCCAGTAGAGATAACAACAGGCTTGTGTGTGTGTATATATATATATATATATATATATATATATATATATATACACACATATACACACACACACATTGTATATAATTGGATATTGTAGGTTATATTCAAAATAAAAACATGTATTGTAAAAGGCGGTTCTAGTGTTAATGAAATGTAACTTTTAGATGTTCCACAAACACACACACACATATAATTTTGTGTGTGTGTGTTGGAAAGGTAACCAGACAAACAAGTAGCTAATGTGCAGCGTAATTTAGAATGTGTGCGAAAACATGTGAATTCATTTATCTTGTCAAAATGTTTTTATCTTCATGGCAACACATGAATCTCTCCTCACGACATTCAGTCGTTCTTTTCCTACTTAATAAGCAGACACGGACATGTAAATATCTCCTCCCCAAAATGGCTGTGAATTGAGTAATCTGCATTGGTACAGCCAATTTATTTTCATAAATCAGAACTGCATAGCAACGCATTTCCTGAAAAGTAAGGCAAACAGGTTGTGCATGTAAACGCTGCCATTAAAACTCAATTACTGTTTAAAAAAAAAAAATCTCAGCTGTTCATATAGTAGACTTGAATGTAAGCATGACAGCAGAAGAGCTAAGTAACGTGAGTATGTAAAAACAATACCGGGAATTAAAAGTAAGCAGTAAGTTTATTAGAAAGAAGCTAGAGCAGGGCTACTCAACCCTGGTCCTGGAGGGCCGGTGTCCCTCCTGGTTTTTGTTCTAACTGTACACTAAATTGATTCATTGGACAAATTAAGCTTCTAATAAGCACTTAATTGGTCCAATTAAGTAATTTAGGGTACAGTTGGAACAAAAACCAGCAGGGACAGTAGCCCTCCAGGACCAGGGTTGAGTAGCCCTGATCTACATTATACATTTGGAAAAATCAGCATTCCTTTAGGGGATGTTGTTTCAGTTGTTTTAAGAGTATACTATGCATATTTATTTTAGCTCTGCCCAAACTAAGACATGCCAGCAAGCTCATGTAAGCCCCCATTTGCAATTTCATCCTGCAGTTTGCTGCACACCTAGTCCAGGGTATTAATTCCTCTAAGTGACCTGATGAATATTGAAAAGTCAGTTGCTTCTTGGCTGCCTGGAAATTGTGTAATAAGTCACTGTGACCCGCAGTGATGTTTGAAATACAGGGTATTATTTGTCCATATTTCAGAGTGGTGTAGGTTCAGGTTAAGAGGTCCTGCTAAGACACCACTGCCTACAGACTGAGGGATCTATTCAAATGACCTAAATCAGGGGTGGTCAATCAGTCCTAGAAGGCCATAGCTCTCCAAGTATGAAATGAGATAATTAACTACTTCAGAGTCCAGATGGAGGTTTAATTGGTTCAATTAAACAATTTAGAACAGGTTTGGAACAAACACCAGGAGTAGAATGGACCTCCAGGACTGTGATTGCCCCCCCCCCCCCCCCCCGATCTAAACCGTAGCAGATCAAAATACTAGTAACCATATTGCATAGATCACTATAATAGGGCCTATTGTGCACCAAGGCTATTACAATCAAAATCTATGTGCATGTGAGTCTTAGTAATGTATTTCTGTTTGCAACAAATATATAAACCATCATGGAAAGCCTTTTTTTAAGAATTGTAATGACAGCAGTATTTAGATATGCCCCCCGTTTATAGCAATTGAATGAACACCTGAAAATGTTAATTAGTGCTTGTCTTCAAATAAATGACACTTCCATAAGGGTGACCATAGTTTAATTGGTTTAACAGAGGAATAAAATGGTGCAGCGTGATGCTGAAACAGGTGCCAAAGAAATGAACCCAGGGACAAGACTAGTAGTAAAAGTGACACTAGCCACAAACACATGTGCTTTGATGAGATGAACTTGACAGATTTCACATCAACATTCATGTTTGTAGTGATTGAGTACAAATGAAAGGTGCAGGTAAGGTCAAAATCAACAAGGTATACAAAGATTGTAAAATACAATTATTGGACCTTGAAACACAAGCTTAGACTATAAAAACAAATAGCTACTTAATAACAATGGCAACTGACAATCCACTTCTGTCATTTTAAGCAGGCAAATCTATCATTTTCTCTTTCCTTGGGCCTTTTCATTTTTGCAGAAAAATAAATAAGCCACTTTTACTTAATTCTTTTAATTTTTATTTGAAAATGTTGCATTTTGATCAGACCTTTTTTTTTTTTTTTTTTTTTACCAGCTTTGCGTTGCTGATGTGTATAAAAAAAAAAGTGGGTTTTTGAGGGTGCTGTAGCCGATGGCTGTACAGTATGTGTTATTGCATTAATGGCTTAATTAATTGCCTGTCAAGATAACGTTGAAAAACACAGAATGAAGCATTTTTACAGGGTCACACAACACTTCTTGACACACGGCATCCTTGAGACTGAATTGGATTTTATCAGCAGCAATACAGTTTAATAAGGGCATTTAACTAAGGCATTTAGAATAAACATATTTCTTTATGATATGAAGCTTAGAAATATCATTAAACTGTTATTGGAATAAACTGTTAATTGTTAATAATTGTCTAAACCTTTAGTAACACATCCCTAGAAGCTATATTAATGTATTCTTAATCTGAAGTGTGATATATATGTTATGCTGGAATGTATTAACATACCAGTACATAGTGATAGTTTTAACAGCATTTTAAAACAAGGTTTTAACAGAACAGGTTGCCCTGCTTCACATGTGTTTTTTTTATTTTTTATCTGGAGTGGCCACTGTCTGTCAGTGTGAACGTGACACTTTTGGTATCAGCAGGGTACACAGTTTGAAATACAACCTCTGAATGGCACATTCGCAATCATACAGTCAACAATCAAAAGAGCATTGTTATTTGAGAAGCTTGCAATTGCTGTGTTCAATCATAACACTTCTGTGTGTAGAAACTTCTAATAATTATTAAGAGTGACATTTAATAGAGCTGGCTCTTGGGTCTATTGAGACAAAAAGCTCAAGTTGTGACATTTTACCTTGTAAGTGGAAAGAACATATTCTAGCCGTTCAGTGACATTCAAAAACCTTCATCCTGTTTGTATATTTCTCTGTATTTTGGAAGATGGCAACATAGGCTTGACAGTCCATTTAAACAAAGCAGCATTGTCAGTTTTTGTTACAGATCTGATGGCCAGTGAGTCAGTCTGGTTGATTTGCATTCAATGCAGAATAACAACAGCACTTGTGCTTGTTACACTGTTCAAATTCCTTACTTTACAAGCTTGTGAAAGTCTGATGTATTCATTCTTTTCAACTCATTCTCTTTAAATGGATTATTTCTCAAAGCATCTGAGCGAAGTGAATTCTCCTGCATGATCAGCTTACAGTTTTTTTTTTTTTTTTAATTTAGTATTACTTGATGCTTTAATCTGAGGATTAATAGTAAGTTAGTCACATTATCATTATGCTGTGTGTAATAGTATATAAGTACTGTATAATAGCGAAGCCTTGTAATATTGCTCATGAGGCTGCTGCCAAAGTAAAGATATTGCTGATTCTGCTTAGATCATTATCAGGATTACTAACTATTCCAGCAAACATGTCCTGTAGTAACTACTAAAAGCTCAATTAGGTGTGAACTGTAATTTCTGTTCCCATCACAGATCAGTTTCTGAAGGGACAGATTTTTGTTTTTAAGTTACTTATCTTTTATATAGTGTGGCAGCTGAACAACAAAAATGATATCATACGATATTTTAGCAGGAGCCAGAAACTGACAAAGGCAACATCTGGCCTAGTTGTATTTTAAGCTTGTGATTCACAGTTACAGCATAAATCCTGCTTAGGGTGACACACCCAGCAACCCACAAACACACAATGAGTGGAGACACTTTGTAGTCATTTTTTTAAAAAAAAGGAAATAAAAATGCAGTCTCCTCAGTGATCTCTCCTGTGACCATACCTCCAAATTGACCAATATGGCAACCTGACTCCGAGGGTGGGGTGTCTTGAGAGATCTGTCCTATTAACAGATTGATTGTTTTTACTTCAAAGACACAGATTCTGCCAACTCCAGTTTTTTTGTCCTGCACATTTAGAACTGTCCATTTTCTTTGCAATGCCCTTTAGTGAGGACCCATCATAAACCTGTGTCTTCTATTGGTGAAGTTTATGAAGAATATGACGGATCACAACACATCCTGGGTGCTTTATTTTAGTATTCACATAAACAAGCTGTAGGCCTACTCTACCAAACCCATTACTTGATTCTTTTCACACTTGGCTTCTAAGACATCTTACAGTGTACTTTGTACATTGAACCTACCTGATGCCTGATTATGTGCGTGTATCCTGCATTGCATTTAACAAAAACCAATGGTGAAAATGAGGTAGTGCACGTGAAGGCAATATATCTGGGCTATAGCTGCTTGTCCAAATGAGTCTGGCTCCCATATACAGTGGTCTAGGTTGGCAAGTGCAAGGTATCAGGTTTGCACCCAGTCACTACCTGTGCATTGGGTAGCCTTGCCTTGTTGATCTCCAGAATACCGACAGAGCTCAGTTTATATCAGTATGTAGCCATACACAATATAAGTTTACCTGGACTGACAACTGAAACATACTAGAGTTCCATCAAGACTTTAAACTCACAGTAGTAAAGTACAGTAGAAATACTGTTTTGATTTGTGGTGCAGCGAATAAACAAGCTAAATAATAGAAAGTTTGCTCAGCATGTGATTGTGAGCATCCAATTCTTTTCTGAAATGTTAATATTATCTGTCAGAGATTCATTATTTAGAAAATATTCTTCAGTTTTGCTCTGGGCTTCTTAAATATTCTTTGTACTTGTCATTCATATTGTCTAAGTTCAAGTGTAGTAAAATGCGTTTTTTGTAAGTTTGGCACATTGCTTTGTTGAATGTTTTCAGTACAGTAGCTGTATTCTCAGATGCAGTATTAGTGCAAAAGATTTCCAAATCTGTGAACAATGTGTTATAAAACTGCACAAATGGTCACTACATATTCCGTGGAAGCCAGAACTCTCAAAAAGAAAAAAGAAAAACAGAAAAAAGGAAACCCTTTGAGGATTGTTCCTGTTCACTCATACCTTTCAGTTTCATTTGGAAATGAAGCTGTGGACTCGTTCTTCTAAAACACCATTGCACCTACTAGCCTCTTCACTTACACTTTTAAGAGGTGAGTTTTATTTAATAATGAAGACAGTTTTACGAGAGGAAAAAGTTCTTCTTGTATGCACAGGCTTGTTGTGTAGCATTCTCTCATGATTTCATGCTTTACTGATGGAAAATTAGGCCCCTGAGTATTAGTAAATGAATAGGAGATTGCTGCAGAATCAGGCTGTTATTGCCTCAGGACATTTTACTGACAACAAGAAAAATATACAGACAAAGCAATGTCACTGGTTACTAATGCACTCTAAACAAGTTGATGAGTGCTCAAAATACTCAAAATAGTTTTTTTTTTAAAAGCATAATAATGTTTTGTTTTGTTTTTTTTGTTTTTTTTTTAATTTAGATGTTTTCCACTTTTTGACTGACATAACTATATAGTTTAAACCTTCAGATTCGGCCAATTCAACACTCAGGGGGTGTAGAATTTGCCTTAAACAAGAGTAGGGATGAGCTGTTTACTCAGACGGATGAGATTACTGTAGTATTTCTAACAGTAGGTAGTTAGATTATGTTTACAGTTGGCATGTTTAAAATTCAAAGGTAGAGCAGAGTTTGTAGTCAAACACTAAGGAATCAAAAACAGTTAGTATAATGCATGGTAAAATACAACTTACCACATTAATTGATTTAAAAAAGCCAAAAGGGTGAAATGCAGTTCAAAGTAGTGTCTATTGTATTGTCATTTCAAATATTTTCACAAAAAAAAAAAAAAAATTAACATCCGGTGCCAAAAAGCAGTGTGGAAAAAATCACAAATGTTAACATATCCAAACTTGGAACAACAGCAGTAACGTTCAAATGGAAAAAACACACTGTGGAAAAATAATCTCTGTCAATAAGAAAATAATTTGTCTTGGGTGTAAACACAAAATAAGTTCGGGTGGGACAATTGCTCAAATGGGGGCAGAATCCTGAAGAAAGTCCAAACATCTGACATCGGAACAAGAATGCTTTTTTAATGGCTGCAAACCAAGCATTCAGTCTATGATTTTTTTTTTGTATTTTGCTTATCACATCTCCTAACTCAGCTTTCTTTTCTTTCAGTTAAATTTGAGGATCCATTCTCGTGGTTTTGATGATTTGTCTGCTTCTTCTGCAGCCTTCTCTTCTCTTTTCCTCCTGCAGATGCTCAATATCTTCATACAGCCTTCCTCTTTTCATTCAGCTCCACGATTTCTTGCTCATGTGGCCTTTACTTTGCTTGTTTTTTTGCTGTCTTGTTGCAATAAGAAATCATGTTTGGGGTAATCTTAATCTTTTATACCCCTCCAGCTTTTGTGACTGCATTCTGGATTAGCCTCTCAGAGATGTAAGTGACCTCCTCCTTGTTAATGACAGTAAGATCTGAATTAACTGAAAAACCTCTTTTGACTTTGGCCTGTCCATGGGAAAGTAGCAGCACCAGTTTGATAATGTACCAGAGTTCTGTATACTTCTCTTTTCCTTCAAGCTGTTTAGCAAAAAAGGTATTAAGTGCCACTTTCCCACTGGGATGACTGTCATAGTCAAGGAAGTGGCTATGCTGGTTAGTGACTTCCTCTTGCAGAAAATGCTTGATTTGCCTTTGTACGTCATCACACTTTCACTCAAGGAAATGCTTTAACCCAACAAAGTATGACAACATCACTAAAATCAATGTACTTTAGCTAGGGCTTATGTAAAAAGAAGTAAAAAAAATAATAAAGAATTCTGCAAATATCACAGTAGATATCAGTTTCACATTTAGTTCTTCAGCAGGTTGAGAGAACAGCTTTGATTCATTAGAAATAGGTGATACTTTTAATTGGTTTTAAATTTGTGCTATTATTTTTTTTGTTATTTATGCTCACAAGAAGTTAAGAGAACTTTCTTTATTGTACTTTTAAAAACATTATTTACTTTTAACTATAGAAGTATTATTTTTTTGAATATATAATAATAATTAAAAAATGATGTCCCATTATAATATCATTATAATTCAGAATTCAATAAAGTTGGCATAATTCAATAAAGATTTTCTGTCTGTGAACTTTAATTTGAATAGGCTTAATATATCGGTCTGTACAATACAGACAAAAATGAATCGCATTGTTGTAATAACACTTTTAAATAGTACTATGAAATAGTTAATATAATAAAATACAGTTCCCTTTCAATTCGAAGACGACCAACAACGATACTTTTGGGATATTGTTATTGTTGTCCACTGTGCAGTACTCTATTACTGTTACCAGCGTGTGTCGACCTAGTTCGGCTACCCCGTTGTGTGTGTTTTTTGTAACTGTGTAGCAACACTACGCAGCTGTGCTTCCTCCCCCAGGTTTCGCTTTTAAGCAGCCCCACTGTTTAAAGTT
Source organism: Acipenser ruthenus (assembly GCF_902713425.1). Taxonomy (NCBI): domain Eukaryota; kingdom Metazoa; phylum Chordata; class Actinopteri; order Acipenseriformes; family Acipenseridae; genus Acipenser; species Acipenser ruthenus. Next base: position 11,306,995 of record NC_081202.1, read on the forward strand.
TTTTTTTTTTTTTACATACCCCCTCTCCTTCACTGTACTGTTACACAAGCACTCTCGCCCACCGTGGCTTACAAGCCTGTGTGTCTCCTTGGTATAAGCTGCGCACTGCCAAGTGATAGATTACACTCGGTCAGGGCTAAAGGGTTGTCCACCACTTCGCCCAGTGGGGCCAGGCCGTCAGCGGCTCTGGGAGCCCCTGAGTCCCCCTTCTTCCAGCTGTCACAGAGCTCACCTGTGCCCTGCGCTCAGCTGCAGAGGACACGCCAGCGCTCTCCCTGCTCCAGCCGGGGCACCTGAGGCGGTGCCCACACTATACAGAGCCCCTCCTCTTCCTATAGAGACAGAGGATGAGTGAACCAGTGCTGGGGATAGCTGAGGAAGACGAGGACACTATTTCTTTGGCGCCCTAGTGGGATGGTGACTTCCTTTCCGAGGAAAGGGGTGCAACGCGCCAGCTGCCTCTTGAAGCGGGTCTCAACTCCGCGATATCCTCGGATGCTGACTTGCCCCACCTCTCCAATTCGACATCTGTGCTTGTGGAGAGAGCTTCAGCCTTCCTCAACATTCCCTGGAAGGCAGCAGCTGAGCTACGCCGGTCCGTCTTTAGGACACAGCTCCGCGCCTTCAGCCTTTCCTCGCGTTCCCCGACTTCCTTGAGGAAGTGCACACTTCTTGGGAACATCCAGCCTCGGCGCCTAGTGTGCTGAAGCAAGCTGCTCCGCTGCCTTCTTTGGTCATGGTTGGCTTTCCCCCTGTGGACTCCACCATCGCAGCCTTAGTTAAAGCTTCACATGTAGGTGGCTTAACCAGAGACCCTGCTTGCCCTAATCTGCAATGCAGGGTCACCGAGGTCCACTTGAAGAGGGCTTATGCAGCAGGTGCTCCAGCTCACTTGCCTGGCAAACACAGCAAGCATGCTGACTGCATACCTCGCTGGTATGATCCATGCATTGCCTCTCCCAGAGCCACTGGTGTCTCAGTTACACACAGTGACCATCTCTCTACTGCAGGTTTCCGGGTTCCAAGGGCAAGCCCTGGGCCAGAACCTGGCTGGTATGATTGTGGCTCACAGACAGCTCTGGTTGTCCCAGGCAAGGGTCCCTGATGCTGACAAATCAGCACTCCTAGATGCGCCGATTTCACCAGGGCATACTTTCGGTCCAGCGGTGGAGGAGATACTTCAACGCTCCCACCGAGAATGTGAGGCGTCCAAGCAGGTGGCTGCAATACTCCCTTCATGTGTCTCGGCGTGGGGTAGGTTGAGCCACTGGCAGCCATACAGGGTTCAGCCTTGTAATGCGCGCTTACCTGCCACATGTTGTCCGGACGGACAACACGTCGGTAGTGTAATTCAGAATACTGTAATCTGCCAAGTGTTTAACCTGTAGTACTTTGTATTTAATCACATCCTGATGTAACTATCACTATTTAATCATATCCTGATGTAACTATCACTTATCTGCTGTATTATTGAATTGTGGTTTGTCACACTTGAACAAAAGTTATTGTATTTCTTGCTCTCATTGTATTACTTGTATTGTAACACTTGAAATGTATTTGCTTACGATTGTAAGTCGCCCTGGATAAGGGTGTCTGCTAAGAAATAAATAATAATAATAAAAGTGGCGTATGTCAACCACCAGGGTGGACTGAGTTCCCCGGGGTTGCATTGCATAGCCTACCAGCTATTGATTTGGGCCCAGCAGAATCTGCTAGTCCCAGCAGCGGACCTCCTCTCCAGGGAAGGTCCACGTTCGTTAGAGTGGCGACTCCATCCTCAAGTGGTGGAGCACATTTGGCAATGGTTCGGGCAAGCGCAGGTCGATCTCTTTGCTTCGGCAGAGACGACACACTGCCCCCATTGGTACTCCCTCCACCACTCAGGCGGTCCACTCGGCGTAGACGCCCTAGCCCACGAGTGACCCAGAATGCTGCTTTATGCGTTGCCGACGTTATTAGCTGTCCACTCATCTCCCTCGCTATGGCTTTGGTATACTTTCCCAAAAGTATCGTTGGTGGTCGTCTTCGAATTGAAAGGGAACATTAGGTTACGGATGTAACCCTGGTTCCCTGAAAGAGAAGACGATCACCGACCAGCGAGGTCGCTTACGCGGCTTCGAGGCAAAACAGTGACCAAGCATTCTGCGCAGTGACTATTTGATCCCTCGGGAGGTGGGACCTGGGACGTCACTACGCAGATGGGCCTATCGGCAGCTTTGATATAAAATGCTCAGAAATACCTACCAAAGGCAGGCAATATCCCAAAAGTATTGTCGGTGGTCGTCTTCTCTTTCAGGGAACCAGGGTTACATCTGTAACCTAACGTTATCAGAATTCAATAAAGAGTTTATGTCTGTGTGAACTTAAGTAGCGAAAAGCTTGAGTTTAGGTGTGTTGCTGATCGACGACTGTTTTAATTTTGTGTGTATGTTTATGTTGACAGATACTTTGTTAAAAAGCTACACAGACGGTTCAGTGAATTTTTTTTTTAAATCACATATTTTTTAATATGACCATGAAATTAAGTAATAATGAAAAAAAGACATTTTTTTCTTATTATCTACCATTACCATATGATCACGTAGTATAAATTACTATTCCGTTTACAAAGACGTGGTGAACACACACACACACACCGAGTTTAAAAAAATACAAGACCGGTTTAAGCACACAAAACTATCATCGTTAAACATTGTAGAATATATTTTAAAACACAGGAAATACAAGAGTCATAAAAAAGTTTTATATTATTTCTAAATGCTGGTGCTTCAAAAGTAACGTAGTAACATTTCGCTCTTTTACAGATGGGTCTATTATATGGAAAAGGGGGGTGTTTGTAACTGAGTCTTTGATTTTAGAAGTACAGTATTTATAATCACATTGAATGTCTTCTCATGCAGTCGTTTTATTATATTTTACATGAATACACTGCACGTGTAGATTACGGGGAAATCTGTGATTATAGTGATCAAAATTACTGGCTGCTGGGACAATACATTCTTCGCAGTGAACACCCCCACCACAGGAAATACAATAACGTATTCTGCAGTTACCGCCATCAACAGCGATTCTATAGAGACATGAGATTAATAATTGAAGTCAAATTTATAATTTACATAAATTTAGAATGGAAGTAGCCAGTAATAATTTTGTGAATGATCGCTTTTTTTTCCCCAAGTACTTTTAAGGACTTTTCTCAGCAAATTGTTGATTTTCCAGGTTTTCCAGTACTTGAATTTCATTATGTGAAATTCAAGCACTTTCCATGACTTTAAGGGCCTGTGTGAACCCTGTATGTAGTCATCCAATATCCCACATTTTGATTGGTACATTTCTATATGCACTTGTTTTAATTTAGACTCTCCTTAGCCTGTTTATGGTGATGACAGAATCATTAGCACCAACAATTCCTAATTTGCACTGAATATCTTTTTAAGTTGAAACTTGTTCAGTTTGAAGAAACAGGATGCATCTGGCAGCTCATCCTCGTCACATTCCTTCCTAATAAGTCTTAAAACTACAGTTGAGGGTTAAACTAATCTTGCATCTAACGTCATACATTCATGTGAGTGTGTGTATAGAAGTACCAAAAAGATATACTAATAACTATTTGCCGTAACTGCAGTACATTTACAGTTAAACTGCATTTTAAAAAATATAAACTAATTCTAGATGTCCAAATTCAATGCCTTTGAAGTTTGCTGCATATTTTCACCTGGACTCACAATCTCAGTGTGCAATGTTGCTAACTACCCCATTATAACAACTGGCAAAGGAACAGATAAGACAATTCAATAAGCAATCAGTTAAAAAGTCTACATTTGTCAGATGGCTCAGTTTTATCCCTACCCTCAATGTCCACACATCAGTTTCAGAAACTTCAGCTCCAATAAAAAAAAAAACAACTTTTTGGCATCCTTGTTCTCATCGACTGTAGATTCAAACAGTGCAGTTTTTTTTCCTGGTTTCATTGGCTATTTAAATGATCAATACCAAGACTAATAGCAACAAAAAAAATAATATGAAGCATCCTGTTATATGAATCCTGCCCCCTACAAGCTTTTTTATTTTTTAGATTACTATTATATCCCCGATTTTCAGCAACCCAGGAAAACAAAAGGTTTAGTGGGCATCATCTGATCCCACGACTAAGCCAATTGCCTCATTAAACTAAGAAACTCGAGAGCGGAGGGGTCCCAGAGTGGCCCCCCTAGTAGAAGCGCAGCTGCATGGTGCACAGGGTGAGTCATACAGCGCAGGTTCACGTCCTGGCTGTGTGAAGTAGGCCAGTCTTCTTGGCTCTGGTGCTCCCGTGGGTTAGGGAGGTAAAATCGGCAGGGACTGTTTCTCCTCATTGCTCTACAGCGAACCATGCTGGCCTTTGTCCTCCAGAGGTTGATAGCTCTCTGACACCCGCTCTCGAGTTCCTGGGTGAAAAAGGAAGTTGGTTTGGTCGTGGGATTGGGGGACGCCCACTGAATCTTCTCCTGAGCCATGTGGGGAATTGCTGTGAGGAGAAAAGTGATTGGGCATTCCAAATTGGGAGAAAATTGGGAGAAAAATTATAACTGGACACACCAAATAAAAAAATAAAAAATAAAAAAAACTCGACAGCGGATGTCAGCAAGCTACTGGCCTCTGGAGGACAAACATTAGCCCTGCAGGTGTCCGCTTAAGCTCACCAGGTGACTGGCCAGTATGATCTGCTGTAGCACGATGAGGAGAAACAGGAAAGCATTTTAGCTTTCCTAACCCCTGGGAGCCTCACAGCCAATACAATACTTCCTCTGGAATCTCCAGCGAAGACCGATGACTTTGTGTAGCCAGGACGCGGACCTGCACTCCCCAGGGCTGGTTTTGTAGACCCCTATTAGCATCTTACCTACATACTAGGTAGACCAAGATTAATGCTAATCAGGTTCTGTGAAATCAGCCATTAATGTTTATATTAGGTTTGTATAAACAGGTTTATTCAGCATTAACTATTAGCATCACAGTTAAAAGGACATATCTCACTTTTCAGTTATCAGTTCATGTCTGTGATGTATTCTCTCAAGCAATTTCAAAAATACCTTCTCGCTAAGACTAACATGATTCTAATCATTAATGGGCTCCTTTTCTACCAGAATGAGCTGTTTCAGAACTGAAAGCGCCTTATTCCCTACTGAGAATCGAGATGCTGCCAGGAATGGCTGCCTCCCAAGAGTTGAACAACTCTTTTAAGATAAATGATCTGTTACAAAAGAATCACTTTTGTCTGTTGCTTCACTTTCAAATATAATTGTGTTAGGAAAATCTTAACAAATCATTATTTTCTAAAAAGTTCCTTACAGTATGCCAGCTACCTCAATTCATTGCTGAAGATTAATTAAGTAATTTTAACTATGAACAATTGTTTTGACTTTATTGCCTGTTTAGTTCATTCTGTGAAAGGCGATCTATCACTGATTGGCTATGCATAGAGCTGTCTGAATGGCTCAGGCACTTGCCATTCTAATTCTAAAGAACGGTTGTTTTATCATTAAAAAAAGATAAGACAAGCTCTACATACTGTGTCACTTCCTTCTAAGGCTCACTTTTTCCACATGATGTTTTTGGCCTGTCAGTGCTAAGCCCTGTTGTTCCATTAAATGTCTATGAACAATAACTACCTGGATAGGCCATTTTTAAATAACATTTCATGCTGTCATATCCATCAGGTTTGTATTCTTAAATAAACTATATCAGTACAACCTTTTGTGTTAATGCAGCTCCTTTGGTGTACTGAGGGGGGAGGAGGGGTAGGCAGATGACATTTGTATAATAAATTAATCAAACTGTGTAGCACTATTTTAATGTATTATTACAGAAGTTCAAATGAAAATAAATAATACAAAACATATTTGCATTTGTTTACCCTATCCATTAAGATTCAAAGCTTTAGTAGCAACATGTCCAGGGTAAGACTTTTTTTTTTTTATATATATTTTATTTATTTATTTATGTATTTATTTATTACCAGTTTAACTGACATTATAGTCAGACTTGTGTTTCAGATATTTATTGTATCCATTTTATCTGACAATATGCTGTAAATCTGGTGACCAAGTGTCTGAAACAATGCTAGAGCTCTCTGAATCTCTTGAGTCTTAGTGCCATGTTTCAAAGCAAATTCAAAAACCAACCATCTTACACATTGCCTAACTTAGAAAGAACTCTGGAACATGCTGTGACTTGTAGTATTTGCACTTCAGAGCAATGCACAGGGAAACTGTAAATAAGGGTTGGGTATAAAAATACCCCAGCACCTGGGAATACACTGCACAGCAGAACAGGAGCCAAGCATTGGCGAACGGCCAGTCACTGTGGATGAATCTGGAAGGCCTTAATACACCTAAGAACCAGACCCGTCTGAAACTAAACTGTGCTGCATTCCCCTGCTTCTCCAAGATGAATGTCTTTACCTTGAACATTAACAAGGCTTTGACAATGTCGAGCGCATTGTAGGAAGCAGGAGGACACGGTGATATGCATAAAAAAAAAAACATTTGAATGAAAGCAGATACATTCCCTGTGCTATTTTACAGTGCAGGTCCAAATCGAGGCTACTAAATCCAAGAGGATGTGGCCTGTAACTTGTTTGAGCTCCCCTGGTAGCCTGGTAGGCTAATAAGAGTGATAAATAGGCTTACATGCCCTTTCCCCCAACAGAAACTGTTGTAAACTCCCCTAAGAAATAACAGATGTTTACAGTTGTAAAACAGGACAGATCCACCACAAGCAGGGTTTGCTCAAGGAAAGGGTTGAAGATTTCTACTTGGTATTGTCAGATATGGTGCGACAGGTTCAGTAACGTCATAAACATTCTGCACAAGCTGTTCTTTGAGATGCCTTTCCGGGGAGTAAAATCGAGTTTTTTCTTTTTAATCTAAATGACTCCATGCTCTAAAACAGCCTATTCCCTGGAGAGGAGTGCTTAACTCTCTAACTGATATTTAAACAGCCATAGTGAACTTTTAATGTTATATTAGTTGAGTTATGTCCTTACCTTTCCTTATACCTTTCAAAAGCAAAGCAAATATCCATTAACGCATGCAGCTCAGACATCAAAGGCGTTACTTGTTTTACTATTGCTTATCAGTCTCTCATACTACTACATTGAAAAAAAAGTGTTGTTTTTTTTTTTCTTGTTTTCCTGTGGTCCCTAGAGTAACCTAATTCTGGCCACAAGCAGCTTGAAATAAGGGCTGCTTGTGTTGCTATCACATACAGTAACTGTGTCAACATGTTGTTATTTTGTTTTTTAACAAAAGGGTCTTGGGTGTTTTATCTCCTGGGGTTTGAATATTTTATCATGGTTTGAACAAGCTTGGCAGTCCTTTCCTAGCAGACTGCAGCTCCCCATCCACAGGAAACTGCTGACACTATGGTGAAGTCATGATTTAATAAAAGGGGCCTCCAATTGAATAAACAACGGCGAGTCGACCGACAGTGCATTTTTCACCCATGTAAAGGACTTTACCTCATGCTCCGGTTGACATACTTAAGTGAAGCAGTATACTGAGAATTAAACAAAAGAATATGTGCTAGTAAACAATTAACATCATTGCTAACAAATGACAGTGAATAAACCTTACTTTAAATGCAATACATTTACAATAGGGAAGCTGCTATGACACACATGGAAGAGACGGTAATTGGCTTGACAAGCCAATTATTGTTTAAAATAACTGTTGGTTCATCCCAAGACAGTAATACACAGATGTTTAATTAGGTGACGATCATCCAGTTCCGATTTACCTATGATTCAAATGTGCTTGTGTCGGTGAAGTCATTAGTTTAATTTATTTTTCTCTATAAATTACCCAGAAGAAAGTGTGACCACATCATATTACTTAAACCACAATTACACAGCTTGTAGTTCCTGGTTTCAATATGCAACATATATTATTTTATTTGTTTCCATACATTTAGTTTACTTCTGGCATGTACAGTACCTGTTGGCTGTTCTTTGAAATGACCCTAGGTACATTATGCTTGTGGAATATTGATAGTTAGTCCCCTGGGTTTTAGGACGATAGTTAAGGCTGCCAGAGGAATACCATCTATAATGAACAAGCTCAATATTAAGATTATCTACATGCCAACCTCACTGACTACTGTGTGGACAAGGGCTGTTGGGTTAATAATAGACTATTCTAGGGGATGTCTCTCTTCTGTTTAACCACAACGGGCTGTGTAGTTGTAACTACAATTATTAACGTGCAGTTAACTAATCATTTTAATTAAATTTAGCAGCGCACCCTTATGGACCCATGTTAAATATATGTTTAACATTATTTTAAATCCAAGGGTGTTTGTGAATAGCACACCTTATTTTGGATACTGCAACTGTAACGCAGTCATGATTTATTATGAATAAATCTCTAATGCCGGTGACTGTTCAAAAGGAGTTTAGCTGGAATGTACAGTATTTTATCAGCCAATGTCGTGATACAGAACACCAACTTGTGTGTCTGTTGTACTTCTGTGCACTACATTGAAGAGAGCAGTAGCTGAAACAGGAGCAAAAATAAATAAATAATAATAATAAAAACAAGCACCCAACAACAAACGCAGAGGGAAAAACATAAAAGCAAGTCAAAGAATCAATAGTAAAGCAATGTTAGCTGACAAAAAGAAGGAAACAGAGCAGCAACAGCTTTGTTTAAGTGCCACTTTAAAAGGTGAAACTGATGGCTAAAGCACTTCCATATTTCTGTCATGTAATCTCATTCTTACAAGCAGTCTGCAGGGAAAAAAGTAATAAAAAGGTGTTTAATTATTATAAGAAATACAGTCAGCACTCGGATATACGACACTCAGATACATGTCAGTTGTGTTTTACCATCCTTGAATTAAGAAACAAATCAATTCCCTATATATATATATAAAGGGAATTGATTTGTTTATATATATATATATATATATATATATATATATATATATATATATATATATATATATATATATATATATATACAGTATATATATTATATATGTAACAAATTAATGCACTTGCCCATCACACACGATTTCTGAGTTTTCTGATTCTGATGTTACAATTTATCTGATTATCCGTCACAGCCTGTGTTTTATTTTCTCGCATGTGCAAATCAGTCTGTCTTTATTGTGCAGTTAACCAGCACTTCCTCCAGTTTCACCAGATGAAAATGCAGATGTAATGTAAAACAGTTAATCATTAAACAATTTTATATCTTGTGATGTGTTTTTTTTTTTAAATCTGTGATCTTTAGTTGCTTTTGTGCATTTTCATTTGCAAGTGAACTGTGACATTAGGGCCTTATCGAGCACTATATTCTGCAATTTTTAATACTGACTTTGGATACTGTTCTTATTCTGGAAACTGTGTTGTTGTTGTTTTTTTTATCTTTTGCTAAATTGCATTGCCTTTTACGCAGTTCTGTGTATGGGTAACATTTTGATTTCATTTTGCTGTTGGGTCGTTAATGGGGAATTTTACATACTGCTGCAATGTGTATCAGATTTAAAAGTATGTACTGTATTACAGTCCATGTGTCGTCTCTTTTGGCAAGTAATATTTTCAGAATCATATTGTTCTCAATTAAAATACTTCTGTTGAACATATAGTACTGTACCAACAAAACCAATTGCAGTACATCTAAATGGAAGCCTACTTATTTCAGCTATATATTTTTGACATTATATCTTTTTTGTGTTCCCTGAAAAACGGACAAGGGTTGGAACGGGCCAAAATGAAATAAATAGATATGCGTCACACTCTTTTAAATGTCACCAAAGTCAAAATTGTGTAGGGCCGGATATGTACTGTACTCTCAACTTGATTAGAGGTAGCCACCGAACACTTTTAAACATACATCATAATAACTCCTTTGAGGTCAGAATCTGTTTTTCAGCTCTAGTTGCCACACATTATATCCAAGTTTTTTAAGCTGGTGAGTGCCAGCACATATAGTGAACACCTAGTAAACACCTCCTTATAGTTAATGAAATAATACAATAATGCTTACCTGTTGTGCATATGTATGCACTATGTAGGTTTAGTCTTTGAGTAACTTTCATACTGAATACACTGATATGGAGAAATAACCTACAGTAAGAATTCAATACCTCAGTAGTATATACACATCTAAATAATCTAAAATTACAGCTTGCCATAATTAACAATCCACTACTATAAAATTGATATGGAACAACAACATTTCCTGAGTGGCTAATCTAGGTAAAAAGCCCTACGGTGTGGAGTGCAGGGTGAGTCATGAAGCTGTAGTTGTTAGATATGACAGTTGAGAACATGAGATTGACTCCACAGAGGCACACCACTTGTATTATTCATGGAGCAAAGACAGGTGTGTTACCATTGGAATTTAGTTTGATGTGGTCCTGTGAATCGTTTCATTAGTTTATGTGGGTCTTTTGGAATGCCTTTAAATTGTTTAACAGAACCAATAAGACCTTGTGGCAATGTGCCCCGCCCCTGTGTGCATATTATGTGTTGTATGGTGCGTGCGTGTGTTAATGTTGGTGTATAGTCATTGGTACACGGGATATAAACGGGTCTGTGTTTCACGTGTGAGTTAAAAATGTAGATTTGTATTTAGGCACGAGGAGGGCACAAATCACTTCACGTGCTGGTTAAATGTAATATGTGAGCACGGGGTTGCACGTAATGAATTGACGTGCTGGGATTCAAGTGAATAATTAATTAGTAATTGAATCCCAGCACAACAGTATATATAGAGACACGTAGCTTTCACTCGGGGTTGGGTGTTCAGTGAGTGGAGAACGGGATTGGAGACGGAGGTAATAATAAATATAATAATAGTTAAACGTATCTGCTCACCGTGTTTGTCTGTCTAGTCCGTTTTGTTTGTCTTTTTATTTTGGCGTATAGTGCCGTGTCCTGTTTTGTGTTTGTTTTTTCAACCTTTTTATTTTCTGTTCTGTTTATTAAATGCTGAGCGAAAGCATTCGCTCAGCTCCACCAAACCACAAGTCTCTGTCTGTTTATTTCCTGCTTCTGGTCTGACGCCACCCACTCCGGCCGTCTTTGTGACAGACCTCCATCCAGGTCCTAAAGTAGGTTTCAATATCCCTATTAAACCTGGAGTGGAATGGTCCTGCAGGACCTGGGGCAGCAGTGTGGAGTAGTGGTTAGGGCTCTGGACTCTTGACTGGAGGGTCGTGGGTTCAATCCCCAGTGGGGGACACTGCTGCTGTACCCTTGAGCAAGGTACTTTACCTAGATTGCTTCAGTAAAAACCCAACTGTATAAATGGGTAATTGTATGTAAAAAAAAATAATTCTATGTAAAATTGTGATATCTTGTAACAATTGTAAGTCGCCCTGGATAAGGGCGTCTGCTAAGAAATAAATAATAATAATAAAAACCCATCTCTGAGTTGGCTGCTGTGTGTCAGTGGCAAGTGACTTAGCAAGTAACGTGAGAAGTAACAGTGATTTGAAAAGTGAAGTGGTGCATTCCATTTAAAAGTGACTGTTCTTCATGAGCAATAGTTTATTACTTTCCTCCTACCTTTTCTGTCTGTTTTTTTCTAAATTGTATTTCCTTGTAAGGAGGGTATTAGTTCTGTTAGTAGTAATTATTTTGTAAATGGTCAGTCTGATTTAGAACCTCTTTTAAATACATCCCAAACATTTTGATATTGGGTTTTTCAACAACAGCTCACATAAAACATTCCTGATCAGATATTTTCTTTAAGAAGACACATACTTCTTACAGTAATTGTCTCCTTTGATAAAGCTCTCCATAGCGGTCCTCAATTCGGTGTGTTGAGTTACTGTAGGCCAGGGTAAAAATATCAAATAAAATGTGCTAGTTTTAATACTGTAGCGATGTGAGCCTTTTTCTTTATGTTTGCATGGTAGTAAAACTTAACAAGGAAAAATGTCTTGGACAAGTGATTTGAAGAGGTTTTGCTCCATCCATGTGAACTGCATGTGATACTGTGCCTAACACTGGAGTTAAACAACACAGAAACTACAGTGAGTGATGGCTTCAAATATGGAATAGATAGACCTGATTCTGTGTAAGAAGCTCATGCTTGAACTATATCAAATGAACTGACATCTATTATGGTAAGGAAAGACAAGTGTTTGAAAAGGAATTCAAGTAGAAGTGTCAGGGATTTACAGTGCATAGATTTTATAAGGTGGTTTAAACCAAGCATGTCTGTATGAACTCTGTAGGAAAGAATATACAAAAAGCCAACTAGTCATGGAAATATTGTCTTCTAAAAGCATGGATAGTTTCCAGAGCCTATGGTGTATTAAAAAGAAAAAGATTTTAAGCAATTTTAAAACAAAGTGACAAAATCTAGTGGCTAGTAGTTTAATCTTCACAGCTTTGAAACCGTGTGTTCCAGATCTTTAACCAGCTTCCGAGTGCTTTAAGATTCAGTGCAGCATTATACACAAATTCACAGTAGTTCAGGGTTGCAGTGCTAAAATAATGCCAAAGGGGTTAAAAGAGTCACACGAATCTGATTTGTAACGTGTGAAGTATTAGCAACAACTGACAGGGAAGTTATATAGCCACCGCTTTATTTTCTAGTTGTTTATCTTGGAGAATGTGGCACTGTGAGTAAATAAAATACAAGCTACATAAATGTACATCTTAACAAACACAGTATAGGGACAGACCTGCCACTATAAATACATTAGAAACAGCTGAGGTATGATTGAGGGTTTTTTTATTTTTTCATTATTTTTTTATTCAGAAACGCCATATGAGCCACACTTAGCTCGTTTACAATGGCGTTCTGATGAGAACAGCACCAGGTTACAGTTTTCAAGAATAAACATATAAATATATATAAACACACATGACAGTACAACACATAGCATACATTAAAAGTATGCAGTACATACACAAGGCTTTGTCAAGTAATGAAACATCAGTTAAAATTACAGTGTGAGGTCTCTGATCTGATATTTTCTACCCGCAACACTTTTTACAGTGGGTGTTATCAAATATTTTGTGTCACAGAAATTGCACAAGCTATACTCGCACACAAACTCCTGAAACAAACTGTTTAAGTAAACAGGTAATGTGTTATATGCCCATTTAAAAAGAATTTGATAGTTCCTTCTAATTGCAGGTGATAACACATTTAGTCTAGAGTACAAGGTACAATGATGTTCTAGGAGAGTGCACTGAAGAACAAATCTACAGATCCTATTACACATTTTATCAATCTTCTTCAGTGACTCCTTACTAGCATTCCTCGAGATCACATCGTTGTAGTCTAGAATAGGGAATAAAAGTTGTTGAGCTAATTTAAACCGTGCTGTAAAATTTAAACAATATCGCTGACCATATAATACTCAGAGCTTCCTGCCAATTTTACTACATACATCTTTAATATGTTTTTTCAAATTTAAGAGATGTGTCAATATAAACACCTAGATATTTTAAAGTGTCAACTCTCTCCAATGGTGTAGTGTTACAAGTAACAGTAGGAAAAGTTTTCTTTTGGCTAAATGTTCATCACTTAGAAATGTGAACCCATTGTCCATTATTTCCACTTCACTTACATCAACATTTAGTATTATAAAATTGGCAGCTGGAAACCAGGCAACATGCCTCAAGGAGAGCTCCTACAGTATGTCAAATAAACAACAATGCATGTGGGAGACATTGAGAACTATTACTTCAATTCAGAGGAAATGGTAGCAAAGGGTGGAAATCCCGACACTTTCTGATAGACATCTAAGATGACCTGTGATTCATACAGTCAAGTTTCCAGAAACAACATGCCTTTACTGAATGGGGACCGGCCCAGTGGCGGAGGAGTAACTGGTGCAGTCAGTACAGCTGCACAGGGGCCCACGCACTCAGAGGGCCCCGGAGGAGTCTGAACGTTTTGAAAAAAATATTTAACAGTGATAATATCTTTCACATTTATGTTTGCAGATATTACAACCTTCATGTTTGCGTCATTGTAGCTACTGGTGTCAGTCATTTACTTTTTATCCTCCCTTGTTCCAACATCGCTATTCTCTTTTTTAAAAACTTAGAAAATGGATCAGAGATTTCCTTTAACCTGATTGGCCAATACAAGGGTTTACATCTCTGATAAAGAACCTCGAATGCCATCTTTCAAATCAATCCGCCCAAAAATACATAAATACAGTATTCGTGTATTTTACCTTTTTTCTGCTTGTTGAAAGAAAATCTCTGTTCTTGTGCATGCCATCTGAATGATAAACAAGTGTTACATTCAAGTTTGAAGGGCTCACAATAAGGTCCTGCACCGGGGCCTGTCTTTCTCTTCCTTTCTCTTACACAACTATAATTTTGGCTTGCTTATATATATATATATATATATATATATATATATATATATATATATATATATATATATATATATATATATATATATAGGCCTGTCAAGTGATTAAAAAAATTAATCACGATTAATCTTGGTTTTAATCGCACATTTAATTGACAAATTACTGCATCCGTCTCATTTAAGTTTGTTTTATTATTATTAATATTTTTATAATATTATTATTAGGCTTCCAGGCCCATAGGGCTGGGAACCCTATTGTTATTGCTGGGATTCTTCTTCTTCTTCTTCTTCTTCTTCTTTCCACCAAAAGGTCACATGGTTTGGCAGCCATATTGGATTGAAATAAACTATTTTGCCTAAATGTAAAAATTCATTTTTTGAAAACAACTTTTGCAGAGTGTTGAAAGTTGGTATACTTGTTGAGGGATAGTACAAGATTAACTGGTGTTTGTAAGAAGCTGATAGGTTGTGTGGTATGGCAGCCATGCTGCATGATGTCATAATCACACGGTACAGACCTCATAATCACAAACTACAAAGACCTTCTTCTCCCAAACCGCTAGTCTGATTGAACCAAAATTTTGCACACATGATCCTAGTATGGTTGTTGTTAAGACTTGGTCAAGGGAAGTTGCTACAATAAAAAAAAAACATGGCAGCCACATTGGATGACACCTTCAACTTACAAAACTGGCTAAAACTCCTTGTAGAGTGCAGACAGGGCCGTGGTTACTATGGAACACATATAGTAACCCATGTATGCTCTATTAAAAAATGTCATTGCCCGTGACCTTTGACCTCTCCTAAATGTCAAATGTAAAACTGGCTTATAACTACTGAGAGAGTGCAGATAGGGTCATAGTTACTATGGAACACATATAGTAACCCATGTATGCATTCTGCAGTATTTGCTAAAGACTTTGGTACCGGTACTGGCATTCTGCACTATTTACTAAAGTGTTTGGTACTGGTACTGTTGCTGGTACTGGAAGCTGTGAAGTTGCTGGCAACTCTTATCATTATCATCCAAAAAACAACCCAGCATAAAAACCCTGTTTTCCTATTTCTGGATTCTCGTTATAGTTTCATATTTATTTACATTCCAGCATTGTTGTTAAATTGTTTGAACCAACTGCTAAATTACAATGGAGTCAGTTTATTAGTCACCTTACTGCATTTACAATGATCAGTTTTCTTTACAATTTCCTTTACTCATAAACTGATGTTTTTCACTGCTGTTTAAATACTACTACTACTGAAGCGCAACAATCTCTGACTGCGGAGCCATGTTCAGGGCCCTGGTCCAGTCCCGGGTTAATTTAGAGCACGCCCACACAGAGTCCGCTGGTGACATGACGGCCTTTGTCAACCAGTGGGCTTGTGGTTGTGTGCTCTGTACTGTTTCTTTTGGTTCTGTTCTTTCAATTTACAGTCCTTTTACCAGTCTTTTTCTTTAAAATGTGTTGTGTTGGCTTTGTTAGCACCCCCTTTTATTTAGTTGTAAACTCATCTATTAACAAAAAATGTATTTATTAACAACAAAACCGCATATCTTAAATCAAAATTCAATTTACTCAAGGACAAAAAAACAGCATACCTTAAATTGAAATTCAATTCTTTATTTGAGCTGTATACAAAAAAAGAGCTTCCCTTAAATGGATATTCAATTTACGCAAGGGGGTGCAAGATCTTCATTTGAGCTGTGTACTTTTTATCAAAGAATGAAATTAAAGGTTATTTTGGTCTTTGAGCAAATTATTTTGGTGAAACGGAAAATATCAAACAAGCAAAGAACGAAACAGAAAAGAGACAGCTTCTTCGGTCTTTGAGTAAAGCGATATAATCAAATTGCAAAATGTGCTTTGAGCAAATGCACAGTTCCCGAACAGATTTTGAAGATGCTGCTCAATCTGCGATTTTACATTTGTCTTTGTCTCTGCTGCCTCTTCTTTACTGTTTTGTTCTTTGCTTGTTTGATATTTTCAATTTTGCAATTTGAGCAAAATAATTAATAATAAATGCTCTAATTTTCATACTAAATAGCACTTAATAGTACTGTACATGCCACTATGCACATACTCTAGTCGCAAGACAATTGCTTAACCTTCAACATAACACCCAGCTTGAGGTGGCAAAGCCCTCACAATGTGTGCTAATATGCAGGAGAAGAAGGGTGTGTGTGTATATTTCACGGTATAGCCTGTGAATGCCTACTGGTACCTCTCTGCAATCTACTTTGTTTGGAAGAGAAATGCTCAAGCTTTAAAATGATACCCTACTTGAGGTGGCACATCCAGACTATCTGTGTGATTTCCCCCTTAGAATGTGAGCTAATATTCAATACATAACTATGCGAATAAGTAACTAACTTCAGCCCTTGAACTGGGAATAAGTAACTAACTTCAGCAATCGAATCGGGAATAAGTAACTAACTTCAGCCTGGTCCTTCTGTAAAGCTTCGTGCCCCAATCCAGAAGTGTCAGTTTTGGGTTCCAACTAAAATCAGCTGTGATTGGCTGAACGTGTCAGCAGATAGCAAGTGCAAGCCCAGATTTCCTCGATGGAAGTGGGTGAGGCTGAGGGGAATGATTGACACTTTGTGCTTGCACAGTTCAAGTAACATTTATTTAAATAAAGGGTGCAGCAAAAGTACACAGCTCAAATGAAGATCTTGCGCCCGCTTGCGTAAATTGAATATCCATTTAAGGGAAGCTGTTTTTTTGTACACAGCTCAAATAAAGAATTGAATTTCAATTTAAGGCATGCTGTTTTTTGTCCTTGAGTAAATTTAATTTCAATTTAAGATATGCTGTTTTGTTGTTAATCGATTAATTTTTTGTTAATAGATGAGTTTGCATTATATTAGTTACTTTCACCTCTCATAGTAATTGAACGAACATTTGGAATCCTCAAAATGTGATTCCGATGTTTGGATGTCTCTGGGGGAACACTACAGTACACTCCTCAGAAGGTTAGCAATATCATCCTGGCTGATTACATAACATAACTCTCCATAATGGATGTGATGTTGAATTTACAGAGGAAAGATTACAGGGTGCCAGGCAGGTCAGACAAAGCCTTATAGATGACTTTTTATTTTGTATACAGTATTCACTCTACACCTCCAGGCTGCTAAAAAACAAATCGTAGCCTTGCTTGCGGGTCTTGGTCATCCTCCTCACTCTGGCTGCTGGACATCTTTTATTTTTTTGTGCTTTTATCGTCTTTCTTCTTTTTTGAGTTTCAAAATGCCATGCATTCGCTATCGCAGATGCACAGGTCCGCTTAAATGTTGAATCCTTATTGGTTGTAACCTTACTCCCCACAATGTGTTTTGATTGGCTGGGTGCATGATTCGCTATTTGATGTGTGTTAGCCCACGCATGACACCCGACTTCCAAATCACGTTTTCGTACACTATCTCGTCGGTTCGTTAACGCTGTCATTTTTGACCCTTTAAGTCTAAACAAACAGATTTAAAATGCCAGGATGGCTGCAGTATTAATGCTCATCTCCCTGAAGCATCAAACTTATTCTACATGTATACAATATTTATTTAAGACTTTAAATTAAACTTCAAGTTCTGATCATTTGAAAGTGCTGGCAGTCAGTGATTGTTTCTTGTCCTTATTAAAGGGAATATTTCCTGTACAAGCTAAGAGACAGATCAAAACAGTCTTTTTGATGACTGACATTCATAGTCATACAAATGCTTTTTATGTGTCAGACTCATTAATAAAGCAACACCATTGGGAACAAAACAAAAGAGAAATAGTGCGTATGTAACTTTCAGTGTTTGAAATGTCAGGTGCAATTTTGTACCTGTGATGTTCTGATGACAGTGTTCAATCCCACTATTGTATAACGGTTTATATATTTTTTGTAGTAATCATTTGTAAGGACTTAAGGTGCCCAAAAGTATTTACACTCTTCTATAGTCTCAATGCAAAATTCTATTGTATTATTATCATTATAATTCTATTATGTTATTTATTATTATTCTATTATAATCACTTAGGAAATGTGGATATGTAAGTACATTATATGGACATTCTTCCCAGTACTTGTAGTTTTCAATTACACCAAAAACTATAATGGAAAACATCTGTGTTTGAAATTATAAAGCGGCTCTGCCAGTATGGCCAGGAAAGGAATTAGAAAACATTTTTAAAACCCACCAAGTAAAATAATCATACTTACAATGGATTAGTTCAGTATTGAGGTAGCAATGGGGGTATTTACACTGTACTGTTGATGAAGAGATCTGGACAGCTGGTTAACACATAACTGCTACTTTAATTGAACTTTTTAGTTGCTGTCACTGTACTTGCTCATGTTACACAATCATACATTTCCCTCTAAAACAGACATTAGGTTCGAATATTTTAGATTTCGATCTCTGTTGTTTTCCTAAATTCTTAGAAAAGACACTTCTTGTGCTTGGTATAAAGGCTCTTTGTGCACTAGTGTAAATGTAGGCCGGTGCCATTTTTTAAATAATGCAAACATTTTCCTGTATCCACGGTCTTCAATAATTTACCTCCAATATGCTGTGTTATTGTTTGCTACTGTTTTAACTAACATTGATTAAATCGGAAGATCTGTCAGGAGCACTTAGGGTTGCTACCTTTTCCACAGAGCAAGCCCCAACATATTTCTCAGTCAGCCTTGGTCTATCAAAACTGCAGTATACTGTAATAAAGTTTAACACAATATCACCAGATCTCGGTACAAATCAATAATCATGCAGTATGGTATATACAGTATTGTGCTCTTGATATTTCTAGCAATCGAACTTGCAATCAAACTCGATAACATTTACTGTTCAGTTTTCAAGTAGCCTAAAATTACATGTAGATTAATGCAGTTTTCATTATTGTGCATTTAAATACAGGCAGTGGACAAAAAAATGGAAACACCAATGTAAAATCACTTAATAGGGCGTTGGGTCACTATGGTATCCTGCTCTGTGGAGTTTCCGGCAGACCGTTTTTGATGAAATTGGCTGTTCGTGCCCCAGGTTGAAATTTGCAGTCGATTGGTCTGCAGTTGCTCACCTGTTTTGCCTTGCACTTTGAATTAATGCACGGCTATCACGATCCTGGAGTATGCGCTTCCGCCCACTCTTGCCCTTTGCTGATGATGTCTTTCCCTCGGAGTTCCATGCCAACATCACCTTAGACACCGTTGCTCGTGAAACATCAGCAAGTTGAGCTGTCTTGGTCACTGAAGCTCCTGCTAAGCGCACTCCAACAATCACCCCTCTTTCCAAGTCACTGAGGTCTCCTCTTGCGGCCATGCTAGCCATAATTATAGGCAACCAGGCCTGTCCAGCATTTTTATACATGACCCTAAGCATGCTGGGATGTTATTTGCTTAATTAACGCATGAGCCACACCTGTGTGGAAGCCCTTGCTTTCAATATACTTGGTGTCCCTCATTTACCCAGGTGTTTCCATTTTTTTGTATGTTCTAAAGTGATGGTTCTGTGATTTCATATAAATATTTCGGAAAAATCAGTTATAAAGCATGTTACACGTAATAATAATAATGATAACCGATTTTTTAGAAATATTTATACACTTAAACAGAGATTACACTTAAGCGGGTATGTTGGCGATTCCCAGTCTTTACATAAAATATTATTTTACCGTTAATAGAATGCATTGTGCTACATTAATTATTTTACTGAACTTCAATATGAAATCACGGAAACATCATTTATAACATATATAAATGCACAATAATGCAAACTCCAGTTACTGACACTTTGTAGAACAAACTATTTTTTTACCCCCATACAAAGTTATGGTACTCTTATATACCGTACCAAATCTATCCATTTAACAAAAGATGTTAAATGTTTATATACAAAAATAGAAATACTGTATATAATTCATATTAGTACTGTATTCTGAAACAAACCATTGAATATTATCTTAATCGGTAACACGTAAAAGATAAAAATAAACTTGTCAAAGTGTTTACAATTGTTACAAGATATCACATTATACAGATATCACATTATTTTTTTTAATTTACATACAATTACCCATTTATACGGTTGTGTTTTTTTACTGGAGCAATCTAGGTAAAGTACCTTGCTCAAGGGTACAGCAGCAGTGTCCCCCATTGGGGATTGAACCCATGACCCTCTGGTCAAGAGTCCAGAGCCCTAACCACTACTCCACACTGCTGCCCCAACCTATATATTTAGGTTATATTATCATACTTAGCTTGATTAACGGGCTTGCAGTGATCCTGAATTTCTAAAATTGTACTATGTCGAAACTGACAGGTTTTATTTGTTGTTGTGTTGTTGCTAGAAAGTGTATTTTGAGAAGCGAAAGCGTATTTAGCATGCTAGTGGTGACAACACAATCACTTTGTTTTCTGTTAACTGCCACAATTTAAATTCTAAATAGAAAATTGAAATAAGTGAACAGCCTATTACTAAAGTTGTAAAGCCAAGCAGGCATGCCAGTATTAAATGTAAAAATGTTCTTGTTTCTGAATTCTCAAACAAAAATCATTGAAAACACCATTGTAGTTCAGTGGACGACTGTATTAGTAAGTTATGAGCAGGCTTTAGTGTGCTGTGACTCAAGACTTATGAATATAGGTAATAAACTATTACAGTGACATCGACTAGAACTGTACACTCAAGCCTTTTGTACGGCAAACCCCAAGAAGGTCGGGAATCACAGCTGTATGAATCCAGTTTTCTAATAAACTTCATTAGGTTTGCTATTGCTGCATTTTGCAGAGTGCCTTCAGTACAGGCTCCACAGACCCATGAGCAATAAATAATCAATTTATGTAATATTTAATAGTTCTGCTTATGGAAATTTTACCTTCTGGAATTTCTAGTTGAACTCTTGGTTTCTATTAGTCAATTGCAAATGAGTCTTAGTGCCTTTTAACCTTTTTTTGTTTTATAGCAGCAAAGATGCTTATGAGCTGGAACAATATGTGTAGATTAGAAGGTGACAGAATTGTGTGTTACCATTTAGAAGTAATACCTCATGATATTTTCCAGTGAGTTTTGCATATCTTTTTCCTTCAGCATCAATAAAGGCCAAATGCTCTTCAAAGGTAATGCAATGGCTCTAATGTCAGTTCAGTGGTACTGTAGTAAAGGACAATGATAGCACAAGGGCAGTTACAATGGTATAAACCATTTATATTGGTACATCAGAGATAATTTGTTCATATTTTGATATCCTCATGGTCTTAATGGTATGGAGCATTACTGGCTGTGAAAGTGTGCAGTTAGCCTGATCTCAACCCATGCCTATTTACAAACTGAGGGAAGTCGAAAATCACATCCTTTGGTTCAAGTTATACTGTATTTACCAAGCTCTACAAACTTACCAGTATCAAGACCATTTATAACTGTAACAAGTCCACTGTTGTAATGCTGTCGTCTAATAGGGTTATTTCTGAGTAATTCACTGGTATTCTAATAGTATCCCACTGGTATTTTTCTATAAAGGTAATCAACATTAAACAAAGTACTGAAAAAAAAACACATGGTAAACAAGAGTCTGTCGTCATGAAAACAAAACTGTTCAGCCGAATTAGGCAGTAAACATAAATGCATGCATTTATAAGACCGAGCAAAGCGCTGTGGTCACAATAAAAAAATTAATAAAAGCAGAGATTGGGATGCTTGATGGGTGTAGTCCATTGTCAATTTGGTATGATTATTATCATTCCATGGGTCAAAGTGCATCAAATTCAAGGGACAAATTAAGTCATAATCATCTTACTGAGACAGAAGTGCACTTCCTTATCTCCTGTAATCCCGTCTTGTGAAAAGAAATCACACAACTTCAACCCCAGGGTCAATGAAACTGCTAAAAAAAGAAAAAAAAAGAAATCATCAGTGCTTCCCCATGATTGTCAAAAATACATTCTTAGGAATTTCACAACAGACCTCTGAATAATATCAAAAGATGTCAATCTGTTTATACTGTACATTTCTTTGTAAATATAAATTACAAGTAGTCGAGATATACACACCTCCAGACTATCGCTGATATTTATTTATTTATTTATTTCTTAGCCGACGCCCTTATCCAGGCCGACTTACAGTCGTAAACAAAAATACATTTCAAGAATCACAGTACAAGTATTAATACAATTAAGAGCAATTATAACCTCTCTTTGAAAATTGAACTGGTTTGGAGTTAAGAATGGTAAGAATTTTTTACTGAGCATATTTAGCTTGAAATTCACATTACAATGAAACTATTGATACTGGTGATGGCATTGGTGAGTGAGGAAGGGTAATGGTATGAAACACATATTCATTGAACGTAGTTAAAAAAAAAAAAACTTCACTGGAATTAGTAGTGATAGCCTATTGGCACAACGTTTTGCACAGCACATTAACACATCTCTTTTGTGCTACAATGGAATCTTAATGGAAACATTTGACAAATAATTACATTTAACCATTTTCTACTGTAAACCCTGATTACTTTTACAACAAAAACAGAGGTAGCACGCTATGACAGCTGTGCTATTACTTCTGAATAAAATCTACTTGACCCTGTCGTTTTTATTTTGAGTTTACAACAAACTTCTAAGTGCCGCGCCATTGGGGGTCATTTTACGGTGATTTTAGGAGGAGCTATGCTAATATCTCGGACGTCACTCATTATAAGAACCATGCCATTAAGTAAACGTGCATTGCATTAAAAAGGGTGTTTAATTTACAAGATTTAGAATGATATTACAGAAATGTTCCAATTTTACTTACCTAGTTGTGGCCAACCGGGTTTACAGCAGATGTAACTGCTGCGTTCTACTTGTCATCTCAGAGTCTTAAATGTAATTATTTGTTGAATGTTTCCATTAGGATTCCTTCACAGCACAAGATTCATTAACGTGCTGTGAAAAAGCTGTGCCAATAGGCTATTGCCACTAATTCCATGGAAGTTTTCTTCTTTTTTTTTAACTATGTACTATAATATGTGTTTTGTTTTATGGCTACCCCTCCTTACTCAGTAATGCTACCATCAGAATAGCTTCACTGTAATATGAACGTTATTCAAGGTAAAATGAAATGTGTCCATTAAAGATGTACAATTATTAACTCCAAACCAAATAATTTTCAAAGAAAGGCTATAACCACTATAATTATTGTAAGAGAAGTAGTTTGTATTAAAATACTTTCCAACAGCAGGATTCAATGCTAGGATGTTAAGGACTGCACGCTCAGGCTTTACTGATTGAGTTGGACTTGCTGCTAAAATTTCAGTGGTGGTGTTAGCGACAGTCTGGAGGTATTTATATCTCGATTTTAGACTGTATTTGTAATCTATATTTATACAAAATGTACCGTATTAACAGATTAATCAGAGAAGTCTGTTGTGAAATTCCTAAAAATGTACTTTTGACAATCATGGAGAGTGATGATGTAGCTCTGTGTCCTTTCTAAAAAATTAAACAAGAGCATCGCATGACAGGTATTTTTCTCTAGTCACAATAAATAACTGCAGATGTGGGCCTAGTATTAGTGTATACCTCTTCATCTATAGTTGAATTATGAAGACTGGAAATAAGGCCGTTTTAGAACACAATCTACACCTGATATAAATAGACTGGTCCACTCTGCACTGTACTTTTAACATCCTCTAATAAGCTGTGCTCTTGAAACTCAGTCATGACCTTTTCCATTTGACTTTAGCTTGTAAATGTGGCACATCATAATCAAGTATACCATAAATAAAATGATGGTCACTTATTGATCCTGGCAATATTCCAGAGCACTTAACCTTTACATTAGCTGAACCAAATATTAAGTCTATGATAGAATGTGTATTTTGATTATGGTCTACTCTGGTGTGTTAAAATCACTGACAAGAAAGCCTCTGAGGGTTATTCCCACTAAGATGTTTTATGAATTCACCCAATGAGCCACACCATGTTATTATTAACTTTAAATACCATTATTCAATCAATGACACAATATCAAAACCATTTTACATCACTCTAAAATCCACTAAATGTTAGGTTGAAAGCTCTTTCTTGGTGTATTTACTAATACTGTATGCTTTGCTGTATTTTAGTATATTTTGAACCTTTTTTCTCTAATATAATTTTAAATCAGTATTTGTTTGAATATTTTGTCCCAACGTTTCAGTATCTCTTCTTTTATTTAATTTGAGCACTAATAATACAATCTGACAGATATTATAATCCTGATCTAAGACACCATAACTGAAACTGACAACATATCTTAAAGATGATCTAACTATATTAGGTAGGACTATACAATAGAAGCTCCACAACTGGCTTTATATTATTGAATGTTATACTTTAAACCTGTAAACCACACTTTCAAATTTCAACCAAATTTCAAATGTAGATGTTATATAGCCCAAGGAATTGGTGAATATTCTAGATGACGTTAACAAATTGACTAGGGTTGCATCACATTTAATTTAACAAGGTGCTTATGTTTGGGTCTCACACTTGTTGTATTCTAGTGTAACAGGATTCTTTCAGATTTTCTTTCACCATAGGTGACATGTTTAATGAACCAAGAGGCTCTAACACACAACATTATTAGATTTGCTTTAAACCTACAAGTGCTCTGTCCAGTTCAGTGTGCAATGACACAGAATGATTGCTTAGCTTTACAGGGGTTTCTGAAGGGGCTTATAGGTCACAGGCAATGACTTGTAGGGCAAAAAATGGTCCCATGGTCATACTTTGAATGTGAGTGCCCTGGGTTAACAAATAAATCAGGTGTAAATACAAAGCAAGCTCAATGCTGTTGAGATTTCAAAATAAAATCACACATTTATTGGTCAGATCTTTTTTTTTTTTCATTTCCCCCTACCCTCCATCATCCTAAACTTGGCCTTCATCACTTACATAACTTACGGTGTCATGTCTTAAGAACTTGGATAAAGGGCAAGTTAAACCAAATTGTGTCTTACGAAACTTGCTTCTTTTTCTGTATACCAATATTATTCCACTTCCAACTTGTAAAGTGTTTCTAGTCAGATCATATTACTTATGCAAACCATTAAAAAAAATAGTTTTACATCTTTGTGTTCATGACTGTGTTATCTATTATTCCAGTACTGTATATTTAATTGGCAACCCCACAGTGGCAAATATGAACTGGACACATTCTCATTAAAATGTGCTGTGAAAGCTAGCCCAGTTTATCTTGCATAATCTAATAATATCAGGCAGATGGCTTAATGCATTGGGATCTTAGGAAAGTGCACCATTCATATTCTTATAAGAAAGGGCCAAGTCTAGTAGACATCCTTTGCCTAGGGTTACTTCCACCAAGACTATTTCACTCTTGGGCGATACTAGCACTGTTTTTAGCTTTTTTGAATTTAAGGCCAACAGACAGTAGTTAAATATCTGAAGGCCAAACTAATTTGTGCAAATAAACTAATATTAATCCCCCTGTTGTCTGCTGTTGCCAAAAGAAACACTTTAAATGAGGCAGTACGTCTTAAAGTTCTGTTTTCTGTGTGTTTTGCATCTTAAATATATTTTTTTATGAATTAACTTATTATTTCATTGAGGTGTTTGAAACAGGTACTTTTTCCACAGAGCTTTCTGACCTGTGTTATAAAATTGTATTTTGAGGACCCACAGTAGTCAAATAAGAGACCGCTATCATAGGTCTTCAAATACCGTAGGTCTTTTGAATAGAGTGAAGGATGTGCACAATTACCTTTAACTTGAGGGTGGTACTTGTGATCAATGGGAACAGTAATAAGACAAATATTAAAGAAAAGAGAGGAAAAACCTTCAGAAAGCAGAACCCTGTTTCAGATTGATTGTTCAGATTATGAAGGTCAGTCAGGTCTGACAGGGAAGTCCTTGATAGTCTGTATGGACATCGCAAGGCTGGTGAGCCCTTTCCAGGCCACTCTTAAATAATAAAAATAGAACTTAATTCTGATGTCAGTTGTGAAAAAAAATATTAGATACAAAAATGCAGTGTTTCCTCTGTATATTGTGGGCAGAGAACCAGAAGAAACACTGAGGTGAGTGACTATACTTTGCCCATGCTTCTCCAATTACTGTTGGAAGCCTGCCCAATCTCCTGAAATGTAGACAGACAAATGGATACACGCCAATCTTTTTGAGTGTTTATATGCCACTGTATCACCACAGAAACTACTTGTATACATAAAAGAGAAAAACC
This sequence comes from Acipenser ruthenus, assembly GCF_902713425.1. Lineage (NCBI taxonomy): Eukaryota > Metazoa > Chordata > Actinopteri > Acipenseriformes > Acipenseridae > Acipenser > Acipenser ruthenus. The sequence continues at coordinate 11,333,524 of NC_081202.1, forward strand.
CACATAGAACCTTTTTTTATTGGTCCTGAAAATTACACTTCTTTTTATTTTGCATAAGTCTCGTGTTTCAAGTACATTTCACAGTAAATCATGAGGAAAATGTGAGATGCAAATGTCGTTATCTCTGGCAGAGTTAATTACTGTACATTCCAAATTTTAAATTCACTATCTATGAAAGAAAATTGATTATAACTTCATCAACAAATTTAAAGCATCATTAAGGGAGGTCTGCTCCAGCAGCCTCAGGTTAACATTTTTAACAAGCACTTTAGTGGCTAATCTGTGTTATTGCCTACATATGTAAACTTCCTGATGCTAATTGCACTCAGCTGTGAATCGAACAATATCTAATTGTCTTCAGGATTAATTATGCACATGTGCAGTCTGCATTCCTAAACAAGGCCCTCATAAATAATGAGAGGTACATCTGAGCAGATGGGAATTTTCCAACTAAATGATCTGTTTATCATGAATAAAACAATTGACATGTACTAGACTTTTTATGTTAATTTACCACAACTTTTGCATGTTTTCTTCATGAATAATTACTATGCCATGTAAGATTGTCTGTTGATGCAACATATCCTTGGAATGCCTATTTTTGTTCTTCTTGTTTGGTGTAGCTCTTCAAGTGCAACATTCATTATTGAAATGAAATAGTCACAAATGGTGAAATCATGTTGTGTGTTGGTAGAATGGAACCACAGTAGCATGCTACTGTTTTAACAAATAATTGGTATTACAATTCTGTATGGATCAATGCTGCTTATTCATGGCAGTGGGTATCCCTACCAGAACTACTTTGCAATGCTGGTTTCAAGTCCAATGTGATGCCAACTGCTGTTACTTATCATGTGGTTCTCATAGGGTAGTATACTGGTATAATAATGGTATCTTAAATGCAACTTCTTTAAGGGGCCTGGATGCCAAGTCCAAATCTCTGAGGTGAAATAGATTAGTCCCCAATGCTTATCTTTGTGACATTACAGTCAGGGTCTTCTGTAAGTTGCCATTTACACTATTTTATATTGTGCATACACATACTCAATAATATATACTTATTACCAATTAAAATACATGAAGCATGAGAAAGAAATGACTTACACACATATGCTTTGTTATTTAGGCTATGCAGTGCCATAGAAATGATACTAGGTAGGTTTGCATACAGAATTTTAACGTTCATCAATTTTATATTGACCTTTGTCCTTCTCTATTTTGCAGTACAAACAGAATTTTTTTTTATTCCCAGGATTTCAAAATATAGAATCAGGTGAGACCCATTAATGTCTGAACAGAGATTAATGAAAATAAAGTTTGAATAACATTCACAATCAGAGAAAGCAACTTTTAAACAAATTCAATGTATTTCCCATTTCAAAAAGTTTATTTATTCACATTGTTCTTCCTGGCACACGTCCAGCACCAGACCATGTCTCCACACACTTCACTTCAGCAGGCTAGCTGCCTGTCGCACGCCTGGCCTGGTGGGGTTTAAAAGGAGTCATAGGCCATAAAGTGACAGGCTAAAAATGCTACTCAACTCACTCATTATTAAGCTAGAACTATAGCTGCTCTAAAGTAATGCTTTTTCTCTTCCTTTTGAAACTTATTCTGTAATATAAACTGTTTATTTGAGTAGTAATTGTAGCTTGCTAATAAACCAGGATTAAATGAAGAGAGAAGTAAGATTACAATGTTATTGTCACGGTATCTTAGCAAAAAATCATGTCTAAAGTAAAGTATATAGTAGGATTATATTTTAGACCACAAGGTATGCTGGCACAGAAGAAAATATACATAGTTTCAGGTAAGCTTGACAAGCTGTTGAGTGAGGTTTTGGGAGCCTTTGGTAATTATGTTGCATACACACCCTGACATGATCCTTGGTGACTGGAGTTTTGGACACAACTCAGCGTGCTTCAAACACATATACAGTACATTTTCAACCACTTCAGGCAAATATTTGTTATAACTGGTCCACAGGTTAAGTGCAGTTTTAATGACTTTGTGCTTTGCAACGGTGGAACCCTTTTTTCAAAAAGTCTTGCCGTACTAAACTGGGCTGTTTCAAGACCCCTGAGCACCTGACTAAAAAAAATTATATAAATTATAGAAAAAGATGGCATGAAATTGTTTCATCTTTGGCAATTTAATTTCTGGAATGTGTGGGTATTGCAAAACTCTAAAGCACCAAAGACATCTGGGACACACACCAAAACACAATTTGTGCATCATCATTCCCCCCAATATTATATTCTTGCACAGATATTTTTTCGTATCAAGTACCACTTGCTATTACAACAGAATAGCTCAATTCTATGTAAGGAAACAGTTACATTGAATAATGCACCACTAAATTAGAATCTGAAATGGTAATCATCAATGAAATGTAAACACAATTTTAAATAAATGAATATATTTTATTGACAATGTATTCATGTTAAAAGAAACAAGTAGCATTTAATTTTTTTTTTTTTGTACAGCCTTGTGCTGTATACCATGTCAATGTTGCTTGCAACTGATAATGAATCACATTGGTGATCTCACTTTCTAATTGGACTTACTATATGCAACATACCAAAACATTGCATAAATGACCTATACTTGGTATCCAATATAAAAAGCCAAGCCAAACCTCAATTCCAGAAAGAGCACTAGAATAATCCAGCAATTTTATTAAATGTAATTAAATTCCCAAATAAAATTGTCATTGGGCCAGTTCCAGTTCCAGCATTTTCCATGGATACAATAGACAGTTGTGTAATGAGAATTGTTTAAAACCTACTTAATATTTAATTTTTAAAATGAATCTGGTAAAAGAAACACATATGAAATTATATTTATGCTTTCATTTAATTAAAATCAAATACTTACGCATCCACACGTTGAATTCCTGATGCTGTAATTTATGAGAGGTGCTCTTTGTGCAAACAACCATGCATGGAAAGATTACAAGTGTTCATACTCTGTCTTTTATTTTAAGAACTATTTACCTGTCAAATACGGGTTGGTTATCTACAATTCTGTGGAATTCTTGTTTTGTTCAGTTTTTTCAGTGTGGTTCCAGTAAGTACAAATGTCACCCTAAAGGTGTTTAAAATAATATTTGCTTCCAGATATTTGTTTATATTTATTTTTGAAGATTATGAACCCTATGTTGTGAAATGATTTCAGACAATAGTTTCAGACAATAGTCTATTATTTATTCATTTTATTTATTTACTGTATCATTCCCCATAAGTTGGCTTCTAACTACATACACACTGGTGAGGTGTAGCATATTGCTATAAAAAATAAATTAATCAATAAATTGCCTCAAAAAAGCATACTGCAGATTAAAACCCCTGCTTTATAATCCTAACTGAATATTTCCTTTGCACTGAGAACTTGTTGTGGCATGGGAAAGCACACAGAAGTTGACTGTTTAGATATATTCTATTTCATTAAAGCTGACGCAAACTAGGAATTTAATACATTTGACTATACCTGGTGGTAATGTATTTACTCTCACAGCATTCTTTGTGTAGCTGGATTGTCATCTATTTCCTTTGGACTAGGAATAGTCCTTCCTGTGGGGAAATGGCTGCAAAATCATTATTCATCATCTTCACTTTCCTTTATGTACTGCAGTCTCCAATGGCAGGAGTCTATCTGAACTTCATTTATCATATGGTTCCATTGTTATTCACATTATGGAAACTTTATTTTGCAACTAAACACGTACCAGTAAATGTGCTTTCTTTGTTCATTGAGCAATTTAAATATTGCTTTCTAGGCAAAATGTATGGAGGGATTTTTGTATATTAATTGGAACCCCTGGTTTTCCTTGCTGTGCCACCCTTGCGCAGCAACCTTGGTTTTAACAGAAGACTACAGTTATGTCAATTTAGGAACATTTATAACAATATATTTTCTTAAATTATCTAGGTCATTAACCTCTCCAATTAACTTCTGAAGCATTTTTTTTTTATGAATATTGAAAATGTAAAAGGCCCAGGTTAGGCAAGGTTACCAGGGCAAAAATAACTATTCATAAATTTAGAAACAAGTTGCTCAGTGTGGATATACGAAATTAAACCTTAAAAAAACAGTCAGCTTTTTTTCAGAATAAAAGTAATTTTTAACAACAATCCTTTTATAGACTAAAATCCTGCCCTAAATCCAGTTTTTGTGGTATTATGAAAAGCACATTTTCAGACTCCAGACAATAGAGAATATGTGGAGTACACATTGAACAGAACAAACAAGAATTGTGTCATGTTTATTACACTGTAATTACACGTGTAAATTCATTGCAGTTTCATTGAAATATGATTTTAACTTGAAAGATAATACATCTGCTTGTATTGTGACAGTATTCAACTCAATTCTCCAAAGTCAGCATACATTTCTTGTGATCAGCGATTTGCAGACTTGCCATTTGTCTTTTTTACTTTAGTTTTCTGAAAACCCCTGCTTTATAATCCTAACTGAATATTTTCCTTTGCACTGAGAACTTGTTGTGGAATGGGAAAGCACACAGAAGTTGACTGTTTAGATATATTCTATTTCATTAAAGCTGATGCAAACTAAGAATTTAATACACTTGACTATACCTGGTGGTAATGTATTTACTCTCACAGCATTCTTTGTGTAGCTGGATTGTCATCTATTTCCTTTGGACTAGGAATAGTCCTTCCTGTTGGGAAATGGCTGCAAAGTCATTATTCATCATCTTCACTTTCCTTTATGTACTGCAGTCTCCAATGGCAGGAGTCTGTCTGAACTTCATTTATCATATGGTTCCATTGTTATTCACACTATGGAAACTTTATTTAGCAACTAAACATGTGCCAGTAAATATGCTTTCTTTGTTCATTGAATAATTTAAATAAGTACAATAACAAAGTTAGGGTTCTGTGTATTGATAGATGGAGCTTTAGAAACATTCCTGATAAACATTGAAACTCGCATACTGTGTACTGGTATCTTTTGATTAGGCCTACTGAGTGAGTACCACTGCAAAAACTGTCAATGGGACTTACAGCGCCACATATACGAAAGTATAAAGTTGACATGTTACACAGGCATAGTTATGAACACACCAGCTTGCTACACAAGGTTTTAGGATTAGCCCAGTATGAGAAAATGGGATTTCCTTTTGTCCTCTCCAGACAAGCAATGGGACTGAAGGCTGTACTGCCCATAACAATGTGTGAATCTTCATATGATGTGGTTCACCAGAGACTTGTCAATACACTGAGCCATATAGGTTCTGGCAGCCTTTCTACAGGGACAACATTTGCCTTGAAGTACGATCTTTTCTCTTCTTCAATGTCAGCCCGAAGGCTCTAAGACAACATATGTTCATTTCATGTCTTAGAGACTTTGCTTCTAGTATTGCAAATGTATTACCACATTGAGGGTTTCTGCAAAACAGATGGTGCAGATTAAGGTCTCGGGTTTTCACACAAGTTCTACAACAAATACACTACATCCTGCGATTGGAATGACAAAACCATTAATTGACATTACATAACGTGGCAATAAAGGGTGTCATGCACAGCATGAATTCCAGTCGAAAACTTCCAGATGTAAGAGATTAATCTCATCCCTTCAGGTAGGTTACAGAGTAATATATATGTCACACTGTTTGGGGATTGAGAGCTACTATTTGTCCTTGGATTCAACCAAGAAGAGTATACATATATGTATGACAAATTACCTATATAGACAAATTGTAATAAAGTAAATGTTAATGTAGATTACTACAGTACGTGCGCCGTTTGTACTGAGTCACATTCTTACACTTCGTGATCAAAACAACCGATCATTTTAGGGGTTAACCTGGGATGTAAATAAAACAATCATACACCTCACCAAGCTCGTCCATTCATGGGCAGTGGCAGTTACTACAGTTGAGTTGGGCTTTGTTGCCTAGCAACCAGGTAAACACACCATAGAAGGAAGATAGAAGCAGGAGGAGGAATGCTAAAATTCAAACTTGTTGAACTTTATAAATACAAATTACCTTTTAGTTTTTAAACACAGTAAAATATAATTTAAATAATGCTTATCTTTAAACTCATACCATTCCATTAATTCACTATACAACTTAACATGTTGTTTTCTTTTGGGTAAATATTTAAAGAAATATTTTAACGAATTATGAATATTGGCACAAGTAGATGTGAACCAACCAAGCTCAAGGTCTGTTTACACAATACTAGTGTTGATTTAACTGACACACAGACGCTTGCTGTGCTGTAACCAATATATACTGCTGTTTTATAAATTAACGTGTGTTTCTAATCTTAACAGACCTTTATTTATCCATTGGCATTTTCAAATAAGGGAAAAGGACATTCTATTGAGTCTGTGGAACGTGACTTTATATCATCTTTTGACACTGTAGTTTAAATGAAACGAGACGTGTTTGGAGGTATGATTTTTATAAAACTTATTTTGTGTGCTTTAAAATGTAGCTGCTTTTGTAGGATGAACAGTTCTCATAACACGTGCAGTCATGTACAGTACATGGTGCTACGCAAATGTTGGTAAGTGACATACAACTCAACATTTGTTAAAGATCATATGGTTAAATGGTGTGAAGACAATAAACCAAACCTCAGAATTGAGGTTTTTTTTGTCCACAAATCCTCACACAACGAGTCAATGCTGTATCCACCTGCTACACAAATAACGTCACCTCCTAATGCTCCTCATTGTTGTTGAACCCGGGCATGACGCTGCAAGCTTCTGTCATCTTTGTGGCTATACTGGGCAGTGTTTAATGGATGGATTCAGGGATATTTCTTAATTAATGTGTATGATGAGGATTTGAGTCTGGTTCATTTTCTACAGGTTAAATAACATGTGCTCTTTAAAAAATTCTGAGTAGTATATTACACCCAGATTTTTAGATAAAAACTTATGACATTGAGCAACTAGCAGGCTTTGTGTTTTTTTCTCATTCATTGCTAAACCAATACAATGATCAAAACTGAAATGAATGAGTTTGTCTTGATTGCCTGTAATATTTTCCTGTGTACTATAAAAGAGTATGTATATATATATATATATATATATATATATATATATATATATATATATATATATACCCTGTCACATCTGAAAATGCTCCTTTAAATATATATATATATATATATATATATATATATATATATATATATATATATATATATATATATATATATATATATATATATATATATATATATATTTATATTGCCATTAATCTTGTTTGAGGACTTATGTAATTTATCTCCCAAGCCATCAGTATTCCCTGAGGGTAAATTACTCCAGAGATCTCTGTGCCCCTATACTGTATCAGATTGACCTGCTTCTTGTTTGCCATTTTGTATACTACATTGCTTATTTAACAAGAAGCAGAGTGACTGTGATTCCAAGAATGTCCTTTGATAGTAGTTTTGACACTCTGCCTGAATAATGACCCTCATTATGGTACCCATGACAGCCTCTGAAAGTTCTGATTTATGAATATGCTGTAGGACTAGGTATAGAGCTCCCCCTGCTCACTGTACACTGCCATGTTTTTACAGATACCACTACAGTTTATGTCTGAATGTGAGTGTGTGTTAAATATGGCCACTAACAATACTGTATACGTAGTGTGTGTATGTTTATAAATGCATGTCCTATAAAACTGATGAACCTGCACTTGTATATTCAATTTGAAACATGTTGGCGAGATTCAAAGCAACAGTATTTACTCTAAATTGCTATTGCCACATTTGTTTCAGAAAGGAAATACATGCACAATACATTTAAGAAACAAGAAATAAATAACTTTAAGGGAGTACAGGTAGTCTTAAGCTGTATTTTTGTTTGTTTTAGAATTGTAATTGCTGTTTTTTCCCTCTAGAAAAAAAAAAATCTTTTCTGATTAACCCTACAAAGGTTGCATCAATGGGTCTTTAAAAAGCTCAGGTGAAGCCAGTTTATCAGCCACCATGTTGTATAAACGCAGTTTCTGTGTTGCAGGCATTAGTACCCCGACTGACCCTGCGTAAAGTACAAGAGTGAGCGAGAGGCTCAGGTGGGTGCAGGCAGCTTTACAAGTCAAAGTGAAAATAAAGTCAGGAAAACTATGATAAGTCACTGATACTAAGAGGTGAGAAATAATATTATTACTACTTTTAAAACAGTAGTACAACTAAGAAAAGCTCTTCACTTCAGGTGACTTTATCCAGGTGAGTGAGGACATTGCTGTTCTGAGCCATTTGTCTCTCACAGTATGGGCTTCTCTGGGAAAAGAAATGACAGTGTAAGACGCAACCTTTCAGATTTAATGCAGTCTCATTAATCTTGGCAAAACTTCGATGCTATGCTATTGTTTCCATCCCGCATGACAAAGTCATTGGGAAAGACATCTGCAGGCTTTTGTCACAATTCCACCGGCTCCTGGACAGTGGACTTTGCTCAATGGTGTGAAGCACAGAAAGCTTTCAAGCTGGGAGATTAACTGTATGGAGGGATGGCAAGGGCAACAAATGGCACAGATCTGATCTTGAGTTTTGCTTTAGCTCCAAAATGAGTACCATAGCTTGTAGTGTTCGGGACATGCACTGACAAATCATTACTGAAACTGAGCCACAGTACGTACTACAATCAATGCTCTATAACCTGTACAACTGTGCACCTATCTGACATTCTGCTGGAACACTGGGAAGCACCTGCTATCTTAGTGTCCATAACAACTGGGGAGGTTTCAAAAACTTTAATAATCCGAAGGAATACATATGAGCCATGACTTTTGCATTCAGAAATAAAAGAAATTCAAAAAAGCAATTAAGTTTTTGTTGGTCTCCAGTGAGAACGTTGTATTGCTTTAAATAAGGTACTGTAGTTGCTATTGTGCCTTAATGACATTTAACTACAATGAGAAAGGTTGGAGTGGAAATTAATTGCTTCAGGCAGAACTTGACTCTGTTGTAGCTGGTCTGAATAGCAAACTTCTCAGAAATATTGAATGAAAAAAAGGCTTAGATCTTTTAGACGCAGTATTTATTATGTTTAGTCTTTTTTGTGTGTTCTACTTGAGAGAGAAAAAAAAAGTTGTACACATACAAACAGCTTTATTTGAACTTGTACTGTACAGTATATCAGTATATTGCTCTGTTCGTGTTATCTGGTTGGGTTAACAGCTGCTCTTGTGGAATTAAGTGTCAGATGAAGTATCCATTACATGTGTGTTAGCAGCCTGTAGTGACTTTAAATGCTGGTCAAAAGGAAATTCTATACAGGTATTCATCGACGGGGGTAAGTGGACCAGAGAAGCAGAGTTGAGTTAAAGCACACGGAGACCAGTGCCTTGGGTGCATAACCGAGAATGCATCTTGAATCTCAATGAGAATTATATTGGCATTAATGACAAAACTGGTAACGGAGATTATTGCATGCTTGTAAAACTATATATTTATATTAATACAATTGCCCCACAAGGGAACAGTTATTGCCCTTACAATATCAAATACAGTAATATTACCTTACAAATATAGACAGTTGAGTTTATTTTAACAATCTTTAAATTGTACAATATTTTTGATTTCCTAATGATGTATTGTAATGTATGACAGGTTAGCAGAATGTTTTTTTTAGGAATGGGGGGGGGGGCGTTTATATTATTATATGTAATATATCTGAACCAGTGCTGTAAAATATGCATGTAAATGTATACAGTATATATGACTGAAGTGTGTAACCCTCCCCCAATTCCCTTGTAAATCACACCATACGTTTGTAATTCCTGTCACACATCTAAAGATGACAAAATTTAAATTAAATATTTTGTGTTACTTCTGTACCTCTAACCTTCAGTGGCACACCTGCCGTTCTCACTGATGGCAATTAAAAGTAAACACCACCTTTCTGAAGAGGTGAGGTTTAGATACCTGCAAATTACAGGCAAAGTCAGCCTAATTGGAAGAGTGATGATTGCTCCCCCTCCTTTATTATTCTCTTAGGCCAGATGTGACTCTCTCATATTTCGGGTTGACCGTTAATGACCTCATATCCCCCTTGATGGCAATCCTTGTCCAGAAATGAGAACTGATATTGACACGGTTGTCTGCATTTCTGAACACATCGATTTACATTTTGCTGTAAAACCAGTAAAGCAAACACCCAGCGACAGACAGAACATGTGGCCAAGCTGTCTTTGACCAATCAGTCCAGATCTTACATTTTATTTCATTTTATTTTATATTAAAATTTGCATTTAAAAAAAAAAAACAGCTTAGTATTGAGCTTTTATCGTCAATGGCTGTCACTTATGGTTTATTGTAGCATTGAAAATTACTTCTTACAAATAAATGAGTGACATAAAATGTGTTGTGTCAAGGTATGTTTTGTGCCCCATTATATTTTTTTTATTGCTGAATTTTGATTGTATTTTATTTATCATTCTAAGCACCTCAATCCACCATTATTTAAATCCAGAGACCAAATTAATAAACAGCAGGTATTTACTCAGCATCATTACCATTTTTACAGTTATCTAATAGTTCCTGGCTGTAACTCTATGCAAGTCATTATATACCTGTTATTTATTGTTGCTAATGTTGCCTTTATTATCCCCTTAGCTTTCAGTTCTCTTGATGCATCGTCTCTCTTTGAATTTTAATTTCAGGACTGTGCTATTACATTGTGGGTATTCCTAGCCAAGCCTGCCCTTCATGCTACACTTTCAATGATATATTGTCAGTAAGACCACTAATGAATGAGACTCATAACTTACTAATACAGTAGTCACTGGCTAAGAGAACACCCCTCGGGAAGCAAGTGAAGCATTCTCTTAGCCAAAGTGTTCTTTAAGACGCCACCAGACACAATATGAATCAATCAATAAATAAATAAATATGTATTACTTGTCATGACACACGTGCATCAACATATAAAATGAACAGAATAAGAGAAAAGCAATAGGCAAGTGTATGTTAATAAACTATAATAATAAAGTAACAGACAAACTAACTGTAATAAACTGTCAAATTAAATTAACACAGCACCCCTGTACATGTTTGTCACAAAGACGGCCGGAGTGGGTGGTGTCAGACCAGAGCCAGGACCTCAGCATTTAATAATTAACAGAACAGAACAGAAAATAAAAGGTTTTAAACACAAAAACAGGACACGGCACTTGAGGCCAAAATAAAAGGACAAACAAAACGTACTAACACACAAACGGTGGATGCACAGACAACCGAACAAACACGGTGAGTGAAAACGCTTATTTACTTTACGTTGTTTTATTTTCTCCTTCTCTCTCTCCCGTTCTCCACTCACCGAACACCCAACAACCAGTGAGTGAAAACATGCAGCTTTTATGCAGTTGTACCGAGACTCGATTGCTAGTCAATCATTCAATGGAATCTCGGTACAACTGCACGTGAATTAATTAAAGTGCAATTCCCCGTGCTCACATATTATTACTTTTTACTTGCACGTGATGTGATGTGCCATCCCCGTGCCTAATACAAATATACAATTTACACACACGTGAAACACAGACCCGCTTATATCCCGTGTACCAATGCCTATACACTAACATTTACACACAACACGTAACATATAACATACACAGGGGGGGCACTTTGCCACAATGTTACAAAATGCAGCAGCTGCTCTAGATTAATTATGAATACCTGTACAGGAGCCATATTCAAGACATGCACAACATTATTTAAGAGGATGGGGAAGCAACTCACCAGAACGGAAAACACCAAATTGCTTGGCGACTTGTGTCTGATTCAGGTTTTTTTCAGGATTTCGAACAATTTCAAACTTTTTGTAGCTAGAGAAACAGCTGTGCGTTTTGCCGTTTGTTTCATGCCATTTTGTAGCGATGAGGTGCACTCATGAAAATCAGAATGCAAAACAAGGCAATGATATGATGGCGGTTCTGGAAAGACTGAATAAACCAATCAGTGTGCCTCAAGACACTCTCGCGATGACACATCTGAAAAGATTTTCTAAACCATTTGAATTTAAGTTTGATGATGATGAGTTATCAGGTTACAAAACAGTACTGTATCAGTTGAGAACAAATCACTAGTGGTAACAAAAAGGTGTTCTTTTAAGCGAAGTTCCTGTTCCTTTAGGCGGAGCGTTTGCAAAGGCAAAAATCTGTTTCACCACAAGGGTGTTCTCTTAGGCGAAGTGTTCTCTTAGTTCCTACACGCGGAGACTACTGTACTCTTTTAGGTGCTCTTTCAATACAAGTTCTATCCTATAATGCCTTTTACTGCAATATATATATATATATAAAACACTCCTACAGCAGGTCGTTTGATACAGTATCTGAACTGAAGAAAAGCTGCGCTGGCACTTTATAATACAGACATCTTATTCAGCATTCGTTTTATAACTAAATAAATATTAGGCCTATTACGTGGTTATCTTTTCTAATGTATTTACTTTTTTGCTGTGAGAGGAGCTGCGGCTTTCTCCGGGAGATGAGATGCTTCAGCTTCGCTTCAGCCCCGCTCCGCAGCTGAACCTGGGGTGAGCCCATTCCCTCTTCCCCTCTCCCAACCCGCTCTCCTTCTCACACTTGGTTTGCTTGTCTGTCGCTTTGAACTGAACTCTCGACCGCTGTTTAGCCAGGCTATTTATAGTTTTAAAACTGCTAATTAAAATGATCCATGAGTGGGAATGTTACCTTTTTTTTTTGTAAAAAATGTAGCGTTGATTACATGGTGCTGTATGCATGGTTAATTCAAAGATTCACTATATGTGCATTAGAGAGGGAGTTATTTTATTTTGTATTTTAGGCAGATGTGTGTTATGTGTCCCGTGGCACCCCCCCCCCACCACCCCCTCCCCTGTTTATAACGCTCATATTGTGTCCCCCCCCCCCCGAGACCCGTGTTATAGTGCTGTGTGTGTGTATATATATATATATATATATATATATATATATATATATATTGTAACAGCAGCGAGGGATATGTGAGACAGCAGGGAGGGGGCTAAAGCCTCCCTGAAGAAAAACATGTGCGGAATGCACATTTGTTTAATTTAATTGTATTTGCTTTATTGTTTAATTGTTTTGCTTTATTGTGGAATTTAATTTGTCAATTGTTTTATTATTAATTATCCCCTGCACCTGGTAATTATTGTTAATTCAGAACCAGGTGCAGGGCATTTAAAGAGGGCGGTTGGATTGCTCATGGCTGCTGAGTAGAAGGAGGCAGATAGTGTGCTCTGTCTCCGAGCAGTCGTACAGAAGTAAGTGCTGTGTCAAACCTGTGTAGTTTTTGTTTGTTGGGTTTTGTTTGGTGGGGAAACGGCTTAGCCGTCCTACTTGTAGTCAGGGTGTTCCCGTAAGTTTAGTTAGTGCTCCGAGAGAGCTAGGTGTTTATTTTGTGTTTGTTGTTTGTTAATTAAAAATAGCGCAACCGCGCTTCTGAAAATCCATTCCTGTGTGTGTTGGGTCGTATTTTTAAAGGGGCAACGAATCCGTGTGGCAGTGATTCATTTACTATATATATCTATATATATATATATATATATATATATATATATATATATATATATATATATGGTTCAAAATTGCGTGTTTTAATTCCTAAGTGTTTGATTCTCTTGATATTTTTTTTTCTTGGAAACTTTACATCTGTCAATGCATATTCTTTTTCATCTTGGCCCTTCATCTACTAAATAATTGGAATGTAAGGATGTAAAGTATATAAATGCTCAATAAAATGTCCAGTATGAATGTGCTTCTACCTAAAGGTTAAAGAATTAGCAAGTGTTGGAATAATTCATATGGTTGGTTAACTGAGGCTGTCATTGATAAGGGAGAACATGTATGGATGTATGGCGTCTTTAACAATTTTATTTTCAAATAGTTGTCCAAAATAATCAACATTTTGGCTAAAGTGATTGAGTAGTAGTTTACTAATAAACTGGAACACATGCCTTATTATTATTATTAGTAGTCGTAGTAGAGAGACCCAATTCTGAGAGACCCAATTCTTTTTTATATGGTTGTAGATATTAGGGAGATAAGACCCAAATAAGGAAATGATCGTTGCCCAAATGTAATTATAATTTTATAACTGTAGTGCGGTATGCGTCTCTTGGATTAAGGTCACATAGCTGTGCAAAGGGACAGACGTGTTGAGAAGAGAAACAGTTTAGCAAAAATTGAAAGATTTCGTTTTTTAAGACATCTTCCTAGATTTAACTTTGCCTGCAGTTTACTTTCTATGGTGTAAACTAACATTTTGTGCAGTCAGGACAGTTGAACTGCTCGTTCTGAATTACCAGTGTGCTTCACCATACAAAGCATTATTAAAATGTTTGAGAGAAATACCAGTTAACACCTACCTGTTAACCTCAGATACAGTGAAGGAGAAAAGTTATGTTTTATGGTAATCCATATCAGTTACATTTGGTGTTCCAGACCAGAGCGCTAGGTTTTTTATATTGTGTGTATATATATATATATATATATATATATATATATTACCTGTGCTCAATTATGGTACTCGAGGTCAGGTGCCCTGCTGATCTGTGTTCCACTGTATCCTAAATTAATTTTAAACCAATTTAACTTCCGTCCAGGTCTTAATCCATTCCTTATTTAATACCTATAAGACCAGATTTGTGCAACATCGGTGTATTTCCTACACATTAAAGCACAACTATAAGTGAAACAAAATTGTTGATAAAATCAAGAAACTTATGGTCTATTTGATTTCATTATTATAAAAATGTACTAGACCAAAGTTATATTTTCATTTATATTCCAAGTTCTTAAGTTTGGTCTAATTATACATCCTGCACTTATTTTGTAATATTAAAAGGTTTGCTGATTCACGTGTGAAGAAGTTAATACAGTACTATAAAATAATATGGGGGCTTTTATATTGCAAAGTTCATGTAAAGCTGTGCTTTAAATCTGAAAAATGCATTGCTATGGCACTGATATCAGAGTCATCTGCACCATGTGTTTTTCTGTATAAGACGTACAGATACTATAATGTGCTTTGAGTGCATTCAGCTTCTGTCCAAAGAATATTACCTTTGACATAATAAATACATGAAGCTGAATGAAAGAATGTGTCCCATTACCTACTTGACCTACTTTATGTAAAGACTCTCAGCAGGTCTGTGATGTCATGATGGACGTATATCATTTAAGATCCAAATACAATGAGAGCGAAAGCCAACACTGTGCAAATGATATTTAATGTGCTCTTTAATCATAGGACAGATAAGGATCTGCAGCCTGTTACAAATAAAGAATAAATCAACATGTGTCAGAGAAACGTGCTCCTGATAAAAACGTGGAATCATTATTGTGAAGATGTTTTGTCTATGTAAGTTACTGGTGAATGAGTTCCTGTCAGTGATGTAATAGGACCCCATTGAACATTTTATTGACACACAGGGCACTATGTTTCTGTGACAGGTACTGCCTTGGAATGGTTTACATATTATCTTACAAATACACAACAATTGGTGGCCCTTGATAATTTCTCTTCTGATGAAATGTGTTGGGCAATAATTGAATGGCAAATGATATTGCAGTACCATTGTTCAATGGTGGAAAAATTGTGTTTTTATTTCTTATACTTTATTTCCCATATGCAAAAATGTGTGCAATTCATTCAAATAAATATAATAACAATTCGTCTACAAATCAGTTTGAGTTACTATAAAAAAAAAAGTTATAAAATAATAATTTACCCTTTAATGACTTAATCCTATGGAATCCTATAAGATTATGATTCTCTGAATATTTGTGTAACCAAATTGCAGGCCTTTAAAAAAAAAAAAAAAAAAAAATGGGATTCTTAAATTGAAATCAACTCAATCAGTGAAGATTTAATCTCACAAACCCTTCTCCTACCACACAGCAATAAGTACACAAATCGTATATTTGTTTAAAAATCAGATCTTGCTGGAGTCCAGTGAGTTTTTGTTTAGCTTTTTGACAGTGCATGTCTAACTGTGGCAGGTGCACTTAGCTGAGTTTGCAAGCATTTCTGGTTGCTTAATTAGGTTACTAAATAATGCATAACTGTGCATAATTGGGGTGCAGAAAAACACAGAAATTAAAACAGAAACAAAAAATCATATCAAATCAAATGCTTACATTATACTCTACTTCAATGATACATTAATTCCCTTCGGCACTGCATGTACAGTTGTACTGTGATATTGAAACTAGCATAATAATGCTTCCTTTTGTTAAGCTCTATAACATAAAAATCTAGTCTTAATTGAATT
This sequence comes from Acipenser ruthenus, assembly GCF_902713425.1. Lineage (NCBI taxonomy): Eukaryota > Metazoa > Chordata > Actinopteri > Acipenseriformes > Acipenseridae > Acipenser > Acipenser ruthenus. Next base: position 11,349,790 of record NC_081202.1, read on the forward strand.
CTTCTTAAATTTGGGTTTGCACAGCTTGCACTGCACCAGTATGTTCTTCCCCCTTCTCCCCTGTGTACATGAACAGGGATTCAATTTCCACTCCTGATGTTTATCAGTAAAAACCTTCCAAAATGATGTGTGTTATTCCTAATCTGAACCTGTAATGTTTGTGTTTTGTTTTTCTTATAAGTATCCATTTTACTAAAGGCAAAAATCACTTTAGATCAGCTGGCAAGAAATGTCTCATAGACTGAAAGTGTCGAAACCTGTTGTATGATTAACAGGTTTCGTGTTGTTCCAATGAAGAACCCAAGTTAAATGGAATGGGCATGGAATAGGTCATCTTGTCATGTTGTTGAGGCCGAAACACGTGGATTCTTTTGAGACCCAACTTGACACTTCTCAGATTAATCAGCAAATAGGAACTGGATGAGTTTAGATGGGCCGAATGGTCTCCTCTCATTCATACATTTTCTTATGTTCTAATGTGATTTATGTGATTTATTTATTATGGTATTGTGCAAGCCTATTCAAATGTGAGCTACATTGTTTTAAATCAGATCCAAACCATAAACCAAACTTTAACCCTCAGATTTAATTTAGTGACTTATACAGTACTATACTTTTATACACTGACTTTGCTAAACCACATGGAAGGGATTTCAAACTGATTTTTTCTATCTTTGAAAGATTAGGCATTTGCAAATCTGAAGGCAATCCCCCTGCCCTCATCCCTAGAGGTTTCCCCTGTCTTTTCTTGTTTCTTGTTTTTTCTTTCCTTTAACTTTTGGGAAGGCTTACTAGTTCATCTCACTGTAAATTGTCTCCTGCTTTCATTATTTGATGTAGTAATCCAGAGAAAGAGACCAAGAATGGACCAAAACGTCAATACTTCTCAACAAGCTCTCAACACACCAGTAATTATGAAAGAAAATGAGAAATAATAATCTCAAGCCAAAAATACATTAGGGAATGATAGTGGGTAAACAACAGGTAACAATGAAAGATTGAGTGAAACACAACATCATGCCTATTCAAACAGCAATGGAGAAACTTCCACTACCACCCAGAGACAGATCAGAAACTATATGGAAAATGTTAACATTTCTTGAGTATTGGTTATAATGTTGTTTGGTCAGAGAAAAAATTAAGTAGTAGTGTGGTAAAGCCCCAGCCAAGGCTCGTTTGCATCCTTAAACAGGTGAACCAGACACCAGAACTGCAAGTTCAAGTGCTTTCTGCACACTTCTATTCACACAGATTAAACACTGGAACAAAACAAAACCTAACTCCTCCAAGGAGTGCTATCTAAACTTTCACAATTCCTAACTATAGAACCGGACGGCTAAGCCGTTTACCGGTTACAAAACACACTTGTTCACAAAGACAAGTTTTACACAAAACACACAGGTTTCACCGTTTACTTCCCACAGAGGCCTTAGCCTTCACACAGACAGCTAACTAACACTTCTGACCTGCTTTTATACTTGCCTGCTTAACTCCCTCATTCTATTAGAGCCAGGTGTTTCCCATCCCCAAGGCATTCTGGGCGATGTAGTCCTCTATCACACCCCTGGACTAAATGTTTCCTCTTTCCTCCCCCTACTCTGCCACAGTAGATATACAGTATGTTGGAATAAGTTGTGTTGTCATTTTATGGTGTATAACCTACAGGTTTTGGGGATTTTAATTAGGTAAGGAAGAAGTAATGGTGTGTAATTACAGATAAACTGCAACAGTCTCGCTGCATTGATCTAGTGCAAAACTGACACCTCAAGGCATACAGCCTTTCTTTTTTTTGTGAAAGATTAATCGCACAGATTCACAAGCACTTAAAATTTGTATGAATAATAGAAAATAACCAAAAAAATAGACAGCAGAGATCTTTTATCAACGATACAAAGTGTTACAGGTATCTTTGCAGATGCAATAAAGCTCACCGTTTTTTTGTCTTTCTGTATTGATTTAATAGTTCTTAAAATGAAATGCAGATCAATTACATTACCTGGAGGCAGACATAATCGGTTCCACAACACAGAGGCTGCTGTTTTCAAGAGTTGTAGTCTTCCGATTTATTTCAATAGGAGAGCCTGCAGTTTTCATGGAAACCATAAAATGATTGCCATCACATATCATTTGCGGGACAGTTGTCACAACTTTGTGAATAATGAATTCTATGTGGAATGATTTGTGCAGATGCCTAAATGCGAGATGCATGCACTTCAGGGTCTCTTGTGTTTCTTTATCTGCAAAAACTTCAGTGCCAATACGACAGGTTAAGGTGAAACACAGTACATTTTCTGGGTGGGTGGGGGGTAGGGGGTGGGGTTGGAGGATGCTCTGTTCATGCTGGTTACTAAATAAAACATACTGTATCAGTTTGGTCAGACGTGGTCAATTATTCCCGCCTCTAGGCACAGGAACAATGTTTGCCAGTTATAATGAAATTCTGATTACTGGTTGGATTTCAGGTTCTGCAGAGGTTGTAAGTTGTTCATACAAGGAAAGGGCTCTTTTTACAAATGGAACAAGACAATTAAAACAAACAAACTGAATATTTTACAGGGAGATGTTTCGCTTTTAAATTCAGTGCTTGTGAAAAAAACACTGCCACTGGATTGAACTGAAAGGCTCCTTGTTGCTATGCAGGTTTCAAGCACTCCCTGCTGGCAGACTGTTTTAAAAGAAGGGGGGGAGAAAAACAAGTGCACAGATACTTCCATCTTAATCTAGTAGATTTTATTTAATAAGAAATTCCAGTTACAAATAAATAGGTTGAATAAAAATAAATAAATATATTCACTGACATGCACTGCAGTGTGTACATATGTCCTGTTAGGGGGATTAAGGAATGAATATTTTTTTTAATTAAATTTGCAAGTCACAGGGGTTTAACCGCAAGTTGTCTGTTTTCCTTTTGCAATTTGCTTGGATACTGGGAAATTCCACTTACTCTAGACGAGTAGTGTGGGCAATTTGCCCATAGTGGAAAATGCAGGCCAAGGCCTCCGTTACACTTCCTATAATATAAAGGATGGCACCTGAGACATGGAAACAATGTTCTACAGTGCCTGCTTTTCTCTTGAAGTCTCTCATTCGGCCTTGCTTATCTTCCATCATCAGTTTGTTGCATTGCACCACATAACCTAAGTGTAACAGACTCATGTTGTACATAACAATTCAAGAATTAAATGTTTACAAGTTATTGGTCATGGTGGCGTGTTCCAGCTGTTATTTGATCTTTTCTCAATTATATGATATTCAGCAAAGATGCTTCAAATGTATTAAAATTGAAATAATACATTATTTTAATTTGTATACATTTCACATTTAAAATAATAAATACAAACGTTATTCATTAGACACTGATTTCATGGGAAATACTGAAATCATTTTAAAAATGTAAGTATAATTTTGTAACACAATATAGTTTTTATAATGGAGAATTATAAAAACAGGAATAACATTTTAAGATGTACATTAAATTAATTGCAGTTTAAAGCAACAGAATGCAAGATATTATTAAAATATTTCTTACTCAGGAAATCCCATATTATCCACCAGACAACCGGCACAACAATTCAACTCCATAATCATGAAGTTAAATACAAACAGCAAATGGAACAAATACAAATACAAACCCGGGTGGAATTTGACTTATAAATGAACATCTTATGTATCTTATGTAAAGTCACCCAGTTCATCATTATTAAAACAGCTTTTAGTACAGCAATACAGTGGCTAGATTTATTCACTAACATTGTAAAACACGACCAATACTTGGGTTTGGAAAATATGTATAAATATCCTTTGTCCATGAAAACAGACAAGAGGCGCCGGATGATTTATTAACTCCCTGCAGTTTAAGTCGCTTTACCAAATGCCTTGGGCAAAATAAGAGCTTGGCTGCCACACCAGTGTTATTGGTAAAAGGAAGTATTGGTGTGTTTGTTTGTAGTGAGGCTGATTCGAACCAACCCTGACTCATTAAAATCAGTCTAGATAGAGTAAAAGTGCTGTGTCCCACAACCGGTAAGTTGCCTTTTACTCAAAAGCCACGCTGAACAGACTCTTATCCCCTTATTGCTACCTTTCATACATACAGGGTTTGTCTGTTCAAAGACAAAGCTTACTTGAAAATTCAGGCACCAAATACATTAAATTAAAGAGCTGTGTTTAGCCATGCCAAGAAAAGCATGTATATCTATGTAAGTATCTCACTGTTTGCATAATAGATTAGAAATTAGCATTTTTCTTCATTTTCCATGTATGCACAGTGCCTGGAAGAATAACACTGCATGCATATCAGATAAGCCTGCCTACAATTTTGTGCAATATATTATTTGGCAATCTAAAATTTGTAATTTGCATGAAATTGCTTAATTAAAATACAGTCACTTGGGGTATTAATTTCTTTGTCTGACAGTACTAAAGGCAGTCTGGAGAAGATGTAAAATCCTGTCAGATATAACTGTCAAGAAAGCAAAGAAAATTCCTCTTCTAGTGGCACAAAAGTGACAAAGGGATAACGCATTTGCTGCTCATTTAGGTTCAAGTGGCAATGCAAGTCCAAAGCTCTGTAGAGGCAAGTCAAAGACTATGACATTGTTTCCATGACATCGACTGGGATTGCACAATAAAAACCGTCAGCCTGGCAATAACATTAGCAAATTACATGTTTCTTTTTTTTTTTTTTCTATTTTGGTTTGACTCAATGCCACTTTGCCAATCAAGTCATTTATTTATTTCTTACTAAGATGTATTTTACTTGTGAAATGGTACTGTATATTGTAAATGAGCAAACAGAATGTGCAATTGACTGGGGTATGACAGGGGGTTATTGTATATTTTGAAATGAAAACATTAAGAAATAAACATGTATTTATTTATAATTAAATATTCTCTAAAGACATTTTGCATTATTGGTATTACTGATAGCACCAGTAAATGATAACATTAAAACACACTCTTTTTTGTATGTGTTGAGTTTTGAAAAATATATATTTTTAATAATGAAATTAATTCAGCCAGTTTCTTGTGTGTGTAAACTACAAAAAAATAAAAAGTACTAAAAAATAAAATAATGATTCCAAAAAGAAGAAAGAAAACATACCTGTTATACCTTTGCAAGATGTTAAAACTAACTACAAATATAATCTCTTAGTGTGTTGCGAGGAGAAAAAAAAAGTAATGATTGGGATATATCACAAGCAGAAAGCCTTGGCAGAGCATGAAAAGGAGCACGATTAGAAATTTTCCATTTACAGTTTGTTGAATGCCTCTGCTGCCTGCATTTTGTACCCTTTTGTCTTAAATATCAAAGGCGCTACAGTCATGTTAACATTTTAATAATTTCAAAGCAACAAAAGAAGAGGGTACAATGAAAAGGCAGAATGTACTGAAGTGGCACATATCAAAATGAAAGAGTATTTTTCACACCACTGCCTTGCACTGAACTGGCTAGATTCAGAACCCTTGTACCATTCAACGGCTACAAAAGCACGCACAGAGATGTGGAGTCAAGGCCTAATTAAAATCCTTTAACAGATTGAAAGTCTAAAGAATGGCACACATTCAGGAGCTGCAGTTCAAAAAGGCTTGTCACTAGCCAAATCAGACAGCTTCAGAGTGTGCTTTTGCTGCCCTCCAATGTAACCATGCCGCCCAATTTTGCGAGGGAGTTAATTGGTTCTTTGATGTCTCTCAAAAGGTGCTGGTAGAAGGAAATAGTAACCCTTTTTCTACAGGGTGACTATTTATTTTAAAACCTCTTCACCTCCCTCTTTTTTCCTCCAATAGTCACCTCGCTGTTATCTTATATTGCGTCTCTTCTCTGGGTCACAATTTTTTCGGACTAATTTTCACTTGCTAATTTCCCAGCAGAAGAAAAAAAAAAAAAAAAAAGCAGGAGTACTGTGGCTCCCCGCTGCCACCACTGATCAAATGGAACAACAAGGGCAATGCCTGCTAATATGGGAAGCTATTTAGTGGTGCGCTGCCTTTTGAAATGATGATGATAATGGATTCAGTCTGCTCATTAATGGAGCTGGAGTGCTCATTAGAGTGAACAAACAAGCCAGGTTGTCAGCGCTGAAAATGCCAAGTGCTTGTTTCTATTTTATCTGAGGAGACTAGAGACAGGGATTTTACCATTTATTACCCCTTTCTTCGCTTGACCCCTTCGCTTTTCTGGCATCAATGTCTCTCACATGGTTTGAGTCTGAAAAATGCATGCCACCTTTGTGGCTTCTCTGTGGTAGAAGGTTGCATATGCTAAAGGACTAAAAGTGATTCGATTTCTGAATACCTTTTCCTCAAATACATGCCTGTTGGCATTGAAACATTTTTAATGAGGTGTGTATTTTCTGGAAGCCAAAGGCAACATTCATTATCATTCTCCAACAGGAGGACCATGCTGTGGGTTCATAGCTAATGGTGTTCTCACAACAGGGTTTAAACCACTCTCTCTCAGCCTTAACATGAGTGTGTTATCTGCTGAGCCACCTGCCATCTCAAGGCAATATAGTTAGTCCGACTGGCTTGTGAGATTTCCAGTGCTGCATCATGGAGAACATGAACCCTTTCAACAAGACCTTTTGTAGACCAATGTTTGGAGATTTTACGCACAAGCCCTGTTTGCCAACACAGTGTGATTGGATCTCTTTTAAGACATAGCATCTCATTTTAACTGTTATAATAAGGTACTCTCTTTCCTTGTTTGCCCTTACACGGAATACCATTGCTGGACTTCATCTTTGCTGAAAGAATGGATATATGCTTTCAAATGTTCTTTTCTTTTTCAAAACGTTTGTTTTCTTAAGCTGTTCACTGTGTTTAGTTCCACCTAAAATCTCCATGGTTCTCGTTGCTACTTAACAATATACCGTTTCTAGGTGACAGGCAGTTTAAAGGCACAAAAAGCTTCATGTTCTCTGTTCTGCAGCCACAGAATGCTTAGCTATTTTTATCTCATTGAATTATCTATGAATCAATGAAAATTATTACATTTGACTTTATATTCATTTTGTATGAATATATTAACAATTGAATTTTTCTGAAAAGAATATCTTGGGGGACCAGAGCCTTTGTCACATGATAAAAATGTTGCAACTGAACTGAAAACAGAAAACGTAGACAGGTTAAATTCCTATTGTTTTAGTGCCTGTTCGCTTCAGATTAGTTTGACAGGTGGAACAGGTATCATAGGATTGTGCAGGCTCAATTTTTGTGGTTTTTGCCAGAGACCAGCGTTTTGATTTTATGTGACCATAATCAAGATTTGTTGTTGGCGAAGGATTCATGATGGAAATATAAATGCAGTTACTGCTTGTGAGATACAAATAACTTTTTTTTAAAAAAACAATGTTTAAACAGTGGACTTTTGGCTTATTTCTTAAACATAAAAGATTATGGTTTATTTTTAGCCTCAGTAAACTATATTTGATAACATAGGAAGATCTTAAAAATATATCATGCATACGGAAGTATATAAACATGACAAAAAAGCTTAAGGAGAATTTGAGTTTGGAATCTTTCCCGAAGAAGAAAAGTGTGCATGGAATGCATTTAAATTGAAATATTGATATCATTATAATACTGAGGAATATGTGACTATGATATTTTATTGAGAGGATTTTAAAAATGTATGCTGTCCCTACTCCTTAATAAAACATCCACTTTACTTTGAGTAGGCTGAGTGACTGCTTTCTTCTTCAATGTCACTTTTGAACATCTTTCCACAGGTCCTTAAATAGTTCAACTTTGCAGTTAAAGTACAGTATGTTACAGGACATTGCTTGTTCAATTTGTATCTTGCTGTGTCTTCCAGGGATTCAACAAACTTTAATACATTGAAAATATTCTGCATTACTTTTGGAGACAAACCCATTGTTCGCAAGCATATACATGATGAATATTGATGAGTTTTACAAGTGTGAATAGTCTTTACAGCCTACTGAAAAAGATAACTAGTGCTGTCGTCCTTATCTGAGGAATCACTAAATAAATAAAACAACAAACAAAACAATAACTAACAGTGATCATCAGGAGGGAGCCTGAAACTCGCTGGGCCTTCATAAGAAAAACAGAATCAATTGTCTTAAGTTAAATGTTATAGAATACACTATTCAATATTTTGATCATGTAAAAATGCATGCACCAATGAGCTGCTACATTGACATCTGTGTCATCCAATGGAAGCACCAGAAGTTTTTTTGCTCTTGTTTGATTGGGTGATTCAGAAGACTCTGTCCAACCCCTCACTCTCCCTGAAAAAAAAAAAAAAAAATCGGACTGATGCCTGATTCCTGACGACTGACTCGAGGAGGGTTGAGTTTTGACTCCAGGAGGGGTGAGGATTGACTCCAGGAGGGGTGAGGATTGACTCCAGGAGGGGTGAGGATTGACTCCAGGAGGGGTGAGGATTAACTCCAGGAGGGGTGAGGATTGACTCCTGGAGGGGTGACGATTAACTCCAGGAGGGATGAGGTCTGATGTCTGACAATTGACTCGAGGAGGGGTGAGGATTAACTCCAGGAGGGGTGAGGATTAACTCGAGGAGGGGTGAGGATTGACTCCAGGAGGGGTGAGGATTGACTCAAGGAGGGGTGAGGTCTGAGGATGTCCTAAAATAGACACCAAACACCCGTCTGCTCCAGCTCATCCAGAACTCCGCTGCTCGCCTCGTGTTCTCTCTACCTCGCTTCTCCCACGCTACTCCACTGGCTCCCGATCACCGCTCGCATCCAGTTCAAGACTTGTACTCACCTACCGATGCCTTGACCAGACTGCACGCAGCTACCTCCAGACCCTCATCTCCCCCTAAACCCCCACCTGACCTCTCCCCTCCACCTGCACTAGAAGACTGTACCTGCAGAGCCCGCTCCTTCTCCACCCTCGCCCCGCAGTGGTAGAACGACCTTCCTATGGATGTCAGGACTGCCCAGTCCCTGACCACCTTCCGGCGCCTCATCAAGACACACCTCTTCAGACAACACCTGTAAAACTCAACTCTTCCCTTCTGGACAATATAGCACTCTGCCTTTAATGCACTTTAACTTGCACTTATCTGCTCCCTATTTTACTGTATTTAATCCTGCACTTAACCCAGTCTGTAGTATTTTGTATTTCACCTGCACTCGTATCTATCCCTGATGTAACTATCAACACTGTTATCTGCTCTTGAACTGCCCTGATATCAAATCGTACTGTGTTTTGTATTTGATCTTATTAGGACTGAAGTCATTGTATTTTGTAGCTTGCTCTTAATTGTACTGTAATTCTTGATATGTATTTTTTGTATACAACTGTAAGTCGCTCTGGGTAAGGGCGTCTGCTAAGAAATAAATAATAATAATAATAATAATAATAATAATAATAATAATAATAATAATAATAATAATAATAATAATATTCTATATCAGTGTATTCACTACTCACCTAATAATACCTGACTTAGTACAAGGGTGAATGGATAGTATAGGACTTACTACGATATAAATATACTATAGTTTGCTTTGTTTTTAACACAGGACCTATAAAGTAAATTATCAAGTCCCAGAACAAGTAGACACAGTAACTCGGATGGCAATTTTCTAGACAATTGTCTAGGTCCACCATGTATTCCCACCTCACCACCTAGTTGTTCATTAAAGAGACTTGAGAATCAGAATGCAATCATCCACCGTGCAGTTCACCTTATCACCTGGACCACATTGCAGATATACTCCATGGGTCAGGAATGCAGAAAACCATACTCATGGTGGTTAGATGTGGACATTTAACATTGTAGAGATAGCATTGTGTCTACCCTTAAAAGAAACATTGGTTTGTTGTAACCCAAGGTTTCTAAAGTTGGGTGGGTAGGTAAGGGATTTTTCATATTTAAAATCCAAAAGGATGGGATGTGATCATGTTTTCGGCTTCAGGTATGAGAGGAAGAAACTGCGGTATGCTCAACTAGCCACTGAAGCAGAACAGCGAGGATGGAGAGTCCGGGTTTACCCAGTGGAAGTGGGTTGTCAAGGATTTGTGGCACACTCTACAACCCGGTTTCTCAGAGACGTCGGATTCAGTGGCCAAGAGTTGCGTCGCACAGTGAAGAACTTATCTGAAGCAGCAGAGAGGAGCAGCAACTGGCTGTGGTTGAGACGGAAAGATTCTGGCTGAGGATCTCAAGCACAATAGAAAGAAAGAAACGCTGATGTACAGGTAAGTAAGCTTGGCTGAGTTGAGTGGGGAACGGAGGGGGGTGATGCTGGGACGCCAGAATCACCGTCGAGCCCTCTTGAGGTGTCGTGGGCTAGTCGACGAAACACTGAGGATGGAAGGTGCCCACTTGAAGACCCCAGAGATGTACCCTACTTAGCTCAATCCAGACGGCTGTCATGCTGATGCGCTGGGGAGGCCGCACTGTGGTTGATCCCCGGAGCCAGCATCGCAGCCGTTGTGTGTGCTGATGCACCAGGGAGGCAAAATAAGCTGATCCCTGGAGCCAGCATTACACTTCAGCCATTGACACCAGACAGAAGGATATCTACATCATCAACGTAAATGGACGGAGACACATATGGATCACATTAGTTTACTGTAAAGCTGCGTCTTAGTTGGTGCTTATTTTGGCGAGAGCCGAGTTCAAATCAGCATGAAGTTTTAACATCTACTCTCGTGTAATGGAAATCATTATGTAGTAAAAACTGTACTGGGAGGAACTGTCTGTGCCGGTTGTGTTTTTTTTTTATTGTAATAATTAATAGAGTTGAACGCGATACCCTACAGTACCATGTGCCAATCTGCCTGTCTTTCTTGAATGATTCATTTTGGCATGGAGCCCAAATACATAGAGCAAATACATTTTTAAAAAATATGTATTTTAACACAAACACATAAGTTATTATTCATTCTGTAGTTTTCACTGCTGCTGTTTCATCCTTAAAATGGCCTTAAACAGGACTACACAGCATGGTAAATTAGTCTTCATGTTATTAAAAGAAATATTTCGATTCCAGTTTTCTTTTCACGTGTAATTTTAAGGTGCTGAAAGGTTAGAAAAACATGAATTCCACCAAAATGAGTACAACCCATGTAAGAACCTTCAGAATGAAAAGCCATTCTTTACAACAACAACAAAAACTAGAATTGCGAGCAACTTTACGGCTTCCAAGCAGTTAGTGTGAAATTTAAGCGCATTGGTTGTTATAGATGAAACGTTATCACAAATCATTTTGGACACAGCTGACTGTGTCAATTTTGGCCAAAATATTGGAAACACTGGTTAGATGATCAATGGTGAAATCTCATTGGCCCACAGCAACCATGTTTTGTACTGTAGCAACTTCCCTTGAACAACCGTAAAAGATAATCATACTTAGATCATGTATGCTCATTTTGGCTTCAATCAGAACTCTGCATGTTATATAACAACCATCTGCAGTCAATAAGAAATTATGAGAAGTTTTACAGCCAGCTTTAAATTTGACCTTTAGCAGAACTTAACCATACTATATAAAACTATGTATGCATTACACATTACACAACTTGCATTACCTATAGAGCTCATATAAACACACCAGTTTTGTAAACCAACAAAAGTCACATCTAATAAATTACAAACATACTTTTTTCTATACCTTGCTATACCTTGCTATATTTTTTTCCATACCTTGCAGACTTTTCCATGTCAACAGCTGTCCCCAGTGGTGGGAATGTGTCATTTCAGGGTGAAAAATTGCAAAACTGGCAGGTCATTCATATTGATTGGCTCATGGCGGTCATGTTTGTTGATGTAGGAACTTTTCCTGACTAACTTTTTTAGAGGACAGCACAAAGATAATGTATACCCAAGATTCATGTCAATCAGCCAAAGGGCTCATGAGCAGTTATTGTTTAAATGTTTTACGCAAAATCCAACATAGCTGCCACACCATGTGACTGATCCATTTTTCCTTAAGTATAATCAATCGTGGACATGAGCGCACTATGTACAACATTTTTCACAACTGTACTATTTACCGTTCATGAGAAGAAGACTTTTGAATATTGTCCAATATTTTCATTAAATTCAAGATGGCTACCACTCCATGTGACCAAAGGCCGCCATATTGACCATGACACAACATCCCATAGTCCTCTACATCCGTGTCAAATTTTTTGCATTTTGGTGCAACCGATAAGAAGTTATACACAGTTTTATAGCCAGTTGCGTATGTTGATGATGTCATGCAGTGTGGACGCCATGATTTTCACAGTAGCAACTTCCCTTGAACAAGCGTAACAGATGACCATACTGAGATGTTTTATTCCAATTTTTGTTTCAATCGGATAAACGGTTTCAGAGAAGAAGATGTTTGAATTTTGATGATTTTATATTTTTATGGTAATTCTATGTCATTAATCAATGTGGTTGCCAAACCACAGAACCAATCAGCTTCATATTAACAACAGTTAATCATGGACTATCCCTCAACATGTATAGCAATTTTCTGAACTCTGCAGTAAGCGGTTTTCCGATACATAGGCGTTTTAACAAATTCCGCAAAATCCAAATGGCTTGGAAGCCTAATAATCCTAACAAAAACAATAGGCTTCCCCAGCCTATGGCTTGGAAGCCTAATAATCCTAACAAAAACAATAGGCTTCCCCAGCCTTTGGCTTGGAAGCCTAAAAATGCATTCTGCACCCAACAAGCGATCTCACTAATTATTCTATTTTACTCCTGCAAAATGCTAAAAGGACATACATTAAGCAAACCTTCTGTCTGAAGCCCTAGACAGTGCACATTTCTGCATTCTGAATTCTGGTGTTAATTATCTTTTGTTTGCCCTTGATAATCCTGAGGTTGGTGTGCAGATAATGAAGGCTGTGAATCATTGCTAAGTATAAAAACAATGGTATTGTCATTACCACATCATCAGTGTATTATAAATAATGAATGTAACACACATTAAGCAGAGAGGCAGACTTTATAAAATGACTTATATGAATAGATTAAATTTCAAGTCTTATTACTTTTCATTTTATATAGTGCACCCAAGTAATTAGAAGAGCACATACAAGATTGTCTTTTTCCACCTGTAGGAAATGTATTTTTACAATATGCATTGAAATGCTTGAATGTATTATTTTAAATAACATTCACAAAAAAACACTGTTTACAATTTATGTGGAGATCATTAAGTTATTAATAACGCATTTGATTTCTACATGTTAAGGTTTAGTACATAATTTTTTTTTACTAAATTTCTACATGTTAAGGTTTAGTACATAATTTTTTTTTACTAAAGGACTAAATACTAAATGCTTTTATATAACTGTGCTGTATTAACATAGATAATTACAGCTACACATTACCTTAATGCTTCATAATCCTCACACAAAATGACTGTCCCCTATTAATTTCTTTGTTTCATTATGCACATTTTCATCTCAATTTAAGTCTCAGTTTAAAGATAGCTCCCTTACAAATGTCTTATTTTCGAATAAAACTACATGTTATTTTTCCTGTTTTAATTTCTCATTGTTTCCAAAGACTCTCCAGATATGGTGGTGGATCCCACAAGTTCACCTTTTGGCTGCTGTTTTGTGATTTCTATTCTCTGCATAAAGAAAAAAAAAAAAAAAAAAAACCTTAGACCTTTTTGTAGCTTCCAATAATGTGTTACACACGACAGGGTTCTTGTTTGGGATAGTAATTACAGAAGGTCCATTTTGAAAATCAGAAATCTGGTCAAGATAAAATAAAATTTTAAAAAGTTCTCTGTTCACCTTAATTTGGAGTATTCAATTAGCTGTGTTTTTTTTGGTCCTTGCACAGTAATATCCGTGAAGATTTATAGGTATCTACGTTGGTCCACCGTAATGCCCTTTCTTGTGTTGTAGTTCCCCACCTTTTGGACACTACCAGGCATGCAAGTTGAGTTGTGGTAATGTTAAAGGCATATTAATAATTTTTGCTATTTTTCAAACGCTATATTGTGTCATTGCATTTGTACAAGTGTAACACTGTAATGTTGTTTTTTTTTGTTTTTTTTTTTAAATTCTTAATATACAGATCTAAATCAAATAAGTAATACTGCCACATAGGTCAACTGCTAAATTACTACTGTATCTGTGGCGGTTTTACTGTGAGCCATTGTTTTTGTTGTAATGGTAACATTTAGCCAATCCTATCTGGAATTATATTCAAATAGAATCTCATAAGAAGCTTTCTCACTTCAGTTCATGATGTTAGATCTCATAAAGTATTGTTTAACTAATCAGAATAAGGATAATAAAAAATAAATACACAATATGTCCTTAAAATTTGTAAAAATTGTTTAATTTACTAAATCATGTATATGTTGTAATGTTCAGTGAATATATACAATGCATCCTTTTTAAAAAGTGTTATGCATTCCATACAATTTTGCAGAATAACACACATACTGTAGAGTGGTAAACTTCTTTAAAAAGTTTACATATGCAATAAAAATACCGAAATGAAATTATTAATGCAGTAACACAGATAGGAAGCAGTTCATATAGAGTGTATAAGTACATGGGATTTTATTTTGAAAAATGCGAATAATATGTGTGTGTATAAGAACAGTTATTATATATTGTAGTATTTGGTTTCATTTTGTTTGTATTGTTTTTTTTTGTCCCAGATCACACTAGGTTTTGAAGGTCACTACACAGGACATGTTACATTTTTTGATAACACTCTGCAAGCTCCATGTCTTGTTTTAGATTAATTATACGGATTCTGCATCACAAGTCCGCCTCTGACGAGTGCGTGCCAGGGTACCTGCGTCAACTCTGACACCAATGTAGCGATCTCGGTTAAAGCAGGCAGGTGCATCACACGGGGCGAGGCAATCCACACACAGCCGGCTCTTCTGTACAGCGGTATCGGCGCTATGCTTTAGTGCGAGAGGTCCCAGGTTCACGGATTGTTTCGCCCTGTGCGATGCGCTTGCCTGCATTAACCGAGAACCCTACAATATGTATTAATCATTAATTAATAAATGTCTTTTTTTAAATAGAGGGGTCACCATTGAAGTAGAGGGTGTTCTGACTAAAGGAATTTGATCCAGAAATGTCAGCAACGTTGTAGAAATATTGATTATCCCCTCTGTGGTTTTAGAACATATTTTATAGCGCCGCTAACAATGTTGGCTGTGCTGTACTAGCTTTGCCCCCTCTACAGAAGCGGCTGTAAAGATGTAATAATGTGATCTTTAGGCACTTTGCCAACAGAGTGATGCATAAGGGTCTTAAACTTTGCCTTGAATATTAACAAACCAAAAAGACAATTTTTTTATATTTTTTATTATTGTATGGCAGTGATATATCTTTATGCATATAAAATAATAAAACAAAATCTATAAATACCTAAAAAGTCTAAACGTGACTCACAGTTCAGCTGAACAAAAACGTACGTATCAAAGTCTAAAACAGCAAATCCGGTATAGTATTTAACACAAATATACAGTGCTTTATGTTTACTTAATCAACTGGGTAACATTCATTATTTCTCCTAGTCCCTTTTTTTGTTCAGAGTAACTGCAATTTAACTGCAGCAGTGGCAATAGCATCCCATGTCTAAACGATTAATTGGGATGCTGTGCTTGCAATTCAGAAGTTATGATTGTTCATCAGTCTTTTTATCTATGACCATAAAATACAATGAGTGTCTTGGACTGATAGCTATTTGGAACCCCCCTTATTTTCGTAACAACAAAGAGTATCTCCTGGATGAAAGCCAAGCATAATTCTTTGAAGCCACAGAAAAGGCAGTTGGATCAATACTCATAAATCTCTTGTTTATTATTGAATCAATTGCTACATTCAGAAAGGATATACTAGACTAATTGTTTTAGGAATAATCATTTTACTGAGGACTTTTGGATGATTAGAAACTGGGCAAACTGAACCAATCATTTACTGCAGTTTAAAGCTTGCTTAACTCTTCTATGGAGTGTTCGATTTGGAAGTTAGCAACAGCAAAACTGATTATCATTTCATCGTGAACTACAGACAAAGAGAGGGAAAGTGGTTTTACTGAAGAAACAAGAAGGCGTTATGTGTCTTTTTTTCTTATAAAGCCACTTCTTCTTGTCAATATAAATAGTCAGTGATGCAGACTTTCCCTTCTGGCTTTTATCACTAATAATAACTTTTTGGCATACCATTTAATGCAAGTGAAAAAGTCCAGATATAGTTTCCATACTGTAAAAATTGTTTAGACTGGAAGAGACCATGCTAGCATTAGATAATTAATTTGTAATAATATGAATGAACTATTTAAGAAAGATTACATTTAAAAAAAACAGTCTATTCTACTTCCTAAGACTCAGACCTCAAAAAGAAAAAATATATAGTGGTTATTCACACACACACACACACACACACATACACACACACACTTACAAGTATAATTAGAAAGCGTTGGGCAGTATTGTAATTCACAAAACAAAAGCTCTTATGTTGGTAGCACATTAAATACAAGTGCAAATGCAAGCAATAGTCTGTTCCAAGGCACTTTGTAAAATATAAAATTTAAATGATAATAGTTAAATCTATTAATGTGCAATACTGTAGTTCCAAATGTTACCTGTAAATGTTTTAGACAAGTTTGTATGTATTGTTTGTGAACAGCAATCCCTTATAGCTTAACATGGGCTTAGTTTTTTTCTAATAAACCTTTAACGTGAGACTTGTAAAATAAGGTGCTGTGTTTCTTGGTGGTAACAACACAGTACAACTAGGGGAAAAAAGTGCCACATGTCCTTTTGGGGTCAATTATATATCCATAGATCCATAGAAAGACTGCATTCTACTTGATTACATTCAGACTTCATTGAATGAAGCATGCTTTAGCGTGTAAAGTTCTATTTAGTAGCTTATTGTATTTTAAAGGTCAGTTGCTGCTTCACATGACCATGTTACCAAGATAAGGTCATCATCTTTTATCTGTTGTTCTAAACATTGACTAATCTTCTCATACACACAGATTTGAGCAATAAACCAAAGAGGTTTACTTACATTCAACAAAGGTTCATTTAAATTCAGTACTTATTAATAAAAAGGATCCCTGCTGATCAATGAATAGCTATATTATGTGAACTAAAATATGTAAACCTGTGTTTGTTGATTATAAAAAAATACAGTACAGTGGTTCAATGTACAGTAATTGTAAGACTTGCATACTTGTACAATGCACTGGTAAATTGTTTTATGAAATAAAAAAAAACACAATTGTTCTTTTACATTTTTAAACAGATCTGGGGCTAAGTAGACAATTGCTGCTGTTTGTTCAGGTTTTTTTTTCAAGAAATCAATAAAAATGTGCAAATTAGACAATAAAAAGGAATGACAGAAGCTGAAACACTGTCTTGTTTCTATAAAGCTGAAATAACAAAATATATTTAACAGAACAATTGAGTAGTTATCTCTGTGCCATGCTGGTAGACTGTTACCGTTTCAAAAGCAGTAATGGTCTGTCCCAGCTGGGTCCATTAGATATCACACAACTCCCACATTATGTACTGAAGATGGCAGATGCATGTGTGTGGAGCTGTCACAAGGAGATCTTAAAAAGAGGGGATAACTTAAACATAGCACAGCCACCTGCTTTCATTTAAAGTCTGTACAACACTATCTTTCTATCATGGGAGGACTGCTTAAAAACAGATTAAATCGAGTACTGTATGTCTGCTTCCATTTAGTATATAGCTTCAGTTTTAATGAATGTGGAAGCTTTGCATCATCACAGCATTTATTTTTAGACTGTGTCTGAGCTACAGGAGAAAGGGATGAAAAGGCAGGCTGTTTGAAATGTTGCTATGAGATCATGTCACATGACAAAGACCTATAGATCAGCTAATGTACATGTCTCCATCACTGTAGTTATCATGTTCTTAGTGCGTATGTTTTTGACAGAATTCATGGATGTTGCACACTTGTTCCCCCCCTGGCATATGCACATAAATATTGTCTATTCTGGCAGGTAAACGGGATAAGTCCCTCTCATCGTGCAACATACTTCAGATCCTGAGCATGCATGTAATCAAGCTATTGCATTTGGTGTGCACAAGTGCAATTACACAATAATAAACCAGATGTATAACATTACAGCTGCCATGTAAGTGTTTAGTTCTGGGGATAACATAGTTTTAACCCGTTAAAGCCTGAAGGAGGCTGAAGAGCTGGTTCTAAAATTAATTTGACAACTATGGAACAGACACTGTATTTGATATAATTAAAGATGTGGCTCCATTGACTTAGATACAGCACAATATATATATATATATATTATATATAATATATATATATATATATATATATATATATATATATATATATATATATATATATATATATTTTTTTTTTTTATATATATACTGATGCACAAAAGAAACGCAACACTCAGGTCTAATGGATTTAATCAAATATTTTAAACATAGATATCAAACATAATCACAGAAAATGTGAGCAAAAATACAGATCAAAGAATCATGATAAGTTTTCGGTATGAAACTGTCAAAATGAAAACATTGCAAAGTTAGTATCGGGTATGACCTCCCTGAGCATTAACACAATCCTGGCGGCGTTGACGCATAGACCTGATCAGCCTCTGGATAGACTGCTGTGGGATGTTCCGCCACTCTTCCTGTGTAGCTGCAGCCAGCTGACGAAGGTTGGCTGGTCGCGGTTGTCTCCTGGCGATTTGGTCCCACAGAAGTTCTACTGGACTCAGGTCAGGAGAAAAAGCTGGCCATAGCAAGACCTTGGCATTATTTTCTTGAAGTCGTGCAATTGTAATCCTAGTGCTGTGCGGTCTTGCATTGTCCTGCTGGAAAATCGACACTTCCGGATTGGCTTTCAGGAATGAAAAAACTGTTGCCTCAAGGACTTCGTCAATGTATCGCTGAGCAGTAATGTTGCCCTCAAACTGCACCAAAGGCGTTCTTGTGTTAAAGGAGATTCCTCCCCACATCATCTCACTTCCACCGCCCCACCGATTGGCTTGAACAATGCAACAGTCAGCATAATGCTCACCACGGCGTCTCCACACACGTTGTCGTTGTCTTCCGTCAGGTCTGTCAAGGGCAAAACACCATTCATCGGTGAATAAAACACCACCACTCTGTGCCGCCACCTCAGATGTTCTCTGGCCCACAGCAGACGACTATTTCATCTCTCAGCTGTCAACATGTTAGCCCTGAACGGCCTCATTTTCATGCAGACGATGAGCTACAGTCATTCTGCTGATGCGCGGGTTATTTCTTCCTGGAATTTCTCGTGCTGTAGCCGCTGCAGTCTGAAAACGAGTATGCAGATGGATCAGTTGGATGTCGCGGTCCTGGGCTGGTGTGGTGACCCTCTGCCTCCCAGGACGTGGCCTGGCCCTCACAGAGCCGGTTTCCTGGTTTCTCTTAATTAGTATGCTGATTGTTGAAGCAGAACATCTCATTCTCTGGGCAACTTCTCTCACAGACAGGACACCTTCAAACATGCAGATAGCAACCAGGCGATCTTCATTACTCAAGCGGGGCATAGTCGTATCTTTTGCTGTTCTTGCATTAATTAAAATCATGTCTTTTCAAATGGCTATTTATACAGACTCTTAATCAACTCTTTTTGGCAATTTTAATTCAACTCAAATAACAAACACTGAGCGCTTGTTAAATTGAAAGAAAAAATACATTTAAATCATTTCATATTTGCTTAGTTTGTTGACTTTCTGGATTTGAAACATATGTCTTCTCTGTAAATGCTGTATAAATGTATCTAACTGTAATTGTAAATCTTACAATATATAAACAATTGCAATGCATGCTTCTTCACTTCATTGATCAGCAACTAACTACCATCTAGGTGTTTGCAAAATACCCCCACCTCTCAAAAAAGGTAATCTGAATTAACCATATACAGAATTATTATTATTTATTTCTTAGCAAACGCCCTTATCCAGGGCGACTTACAATTGTTACAAGATATCACATTATTTTTACAGACAATTACATTATTTTTTACACATTATTTTGACAGAAATTACCCATTTACACAGTTGGGTTTTTACTGGAGCAATCTAGGTAAAGTACCTTGCTCAAGGGTACAGCAGCAGTGTCCCCCACCTGGGTTGAACCCACGACCCTCCGGTCAAGAGTCCAGAACCACCACTACACACTGCTGCTCTTGTACTGAGGTGAACTGTGAAGAAAAATGACGTATCATAAAGAAAGTTGCTTACAATTTTCTCTTTAGTGTTATATATATATATATATATATATATATATATATATATATATATATATATATATATATGTGTGTGTGTGTGTGTGTGTGTGTGTGTGTGTATATATATATATGTGTGTATATATATATATATATATATATATACATATAGTTTTTCTTTGAATATTTTGAAGTCAAACATGAGAGGCAATCTGTGCATTTGTCAGAGTTTGAGATAGTGAAAAATTGCAGCCTTAAATCATTTAAGCTGAAAAGCAACTTATTCCTGCTGAGATAATTTTACATTGACTTACCGTGCAAGCCCTTCAGGCATTCCCAGCTCAGAGCAGAAGTTTTGAAGGTAAAAACATAGAGCGAGAACATGAGAGAAGCTGGGACAAGGATCAGAAGCAACTCCAGGCATTCAGGCAGATCTGACTTTGATTAATTGGAGAGCTGCTTTTCTATTTCCACATGTAGCACCTGATGGAAAGGTAGAGTGGACCGGGATATACTGACTTGGAGCTGACTCTGTTAGATAGCAGCAGGTTTTGACATCCTCTGCCGCGCTTGCAGGATATTTGCTTAGGATGACTAAATTACTGGAGCACGTTGTTAATTTATTCATGCTGAGAAAAAAAAAAATCTTAACAGAAGAATTAATATTTTGTGTGCTGTAGTGCAGCCACTCTAAAAAACTTAAATAGTTTAAGGAAGTAATGTGTTCATTTTATTAAAAAAAATAAATCAATTAAAAAAAGATGCTCAAGAAATGAGTTGCCAGTAAAATATATAGATATGTCTGGTTTTTAAAGGCCCTTTGAGTTTTAAGACATAAGAGAATATTTTACTTTATAAACTTGTATAAACTTTTATCATCTGATGACAAATACTGTTATTATTATTATTATTTATTTCTTAGCAGACGCCCTTATCCAGGGCGACTTACAGTTGTTACAAGATATCACATGATACATTATTTCACATTATTTTTACATACAATTACCCATTTATACAGTTGGGTTTTTACTGGAGCAATCTAGGTAAAGTACCTTGCTCAAGGGTACAACAGCAGTGTCTCCCACTGGGGATTGAACCCACAACCCTCCGGTCAAGAGTCCAGAGCCCTAACCACTACTCCACACTGCTGTTACTACCTTTTGTTTTGTTTTGCTGTTTAGGATCCTTTTAGGTTACAGTAAGGTCTGTTTAATAAGGAGATCTATTACATTCTCTCCCTCATCAGCACGTAAACATAAGTGCCCCTCCCTCTCGGCTCAGGAAGTTTCATCATCAGGCTTGTCACCGTGACCATTTTAGAATCACGTCCCACAAGCCAGCATATATGCTAGTTTATATGCAATAAACACTGATGTTAAATTACCTGTTTGAACTGCAGAGGTGAGACGGTCACATGTATAAAAAGGGCAGCAGTGTGGAGTAGTGGTTAGGGCTCTGGACTCTTGACCGGAGAGTCATGGGTTCTATCCCCGGTGGGGGACACTGCTGCTGTACCCTTGAGCAAGGTACTTTACCCAGATTGCTCCAGTAAAAACCCAACTGTATAAATGGGTAATTGTATGTAAAATTAATGTGATATCTTGTAATAATTGTAAGTCGCTCTGGATAAGGGCGTCTGCTAAGAAATAAATAATAAAAACCTGCAACTTTGGCTGAATGAGGTTGGGTGTTCAGAGGTGGAACAAGACAGTAAGAACTGAAACTAAAGAATTAATTAACAACTGTTGCTGGCTTTACACCAGCAGAATACTTGTTTTATTTAGTGTCCACTTTGTTTTGTGTTTTGTCTGTTTGTTTTGGCCAACATGTCGTTTACTTTCAAAAGTGTTTTGTTCAACCTTTTTATTTAATCAATCAATAATTTTTTATGTTATATAGCGCCTTTCATAGTGGACCACCATCACAAAGCGCTTTACAAGATGCAGTAACAACAAGAAAATCCATAATACTTCAAATACAGAGAAATGCATAATACATGCTATATAAAAAAACAGTGCATAATATGACAGTAGCATAATACATAAAATAGTAGCAGCAACACATCAGCTAATAGCAGATATCAGGCTTAAAGAGCATGGAAAGCAAGAGAGAACAGGTGGGTCTTGAGAGTTGATTTAAAGCGAGCGACGGTGGGAGCATCATGCACCAAAGCTGGGAGAGTCGGAGCAATGAAGCTAAATGAGCGTTCTCCAAGTGTGGTGCACTTTTGTTTGGGGATAACAAGCAGGCCTGAGTCGGAGGACCTCAGCTTGCGGGCAGGGACATATGGGTCGGCAAGTTGAGGAGGTACTCAGGACCTGTGTGATGAAGGGTATTGTAGGTGAGCAGGAGAGTTTTGAAAGTAATCCTGAACTTTACAGGTAGCCAGTGCAGCTGGGCAAGACGGGGGGTGAGGGGGGTAATGTGATCATGTTTTTTATATCTGGTAAGGATCCTGGCAGCGGCATTCTGAACTAGCTGCAGTCAGTTTATGGTGTGTGCCGGGAGACCACCATAGAGAGAGTTGCAGTAGTCGAGTCGAGAGGAGACAAATGCATGACAAATCTCCGCATCCGGGAGGGAAAGGTAGGGATGGACTTTGGAGATGCTTCGAAGATGGTAGAAGGAAGATTTGACTATGGAGGAGATGTGGGCATCAAAAGAGAGGTTGCTGTCAAGAAGTACACCAAGGCTTCGTACTGCGGGGGAAGGCAGCAGTAGGCAGTTTCAGGACAGCTATATTAAGATTCTTAAGTTGAGTTTTAGATCCTACTAGAAGGAGTTCAAATTTGCTAGTGTTCAGCTGAAGAAAATTGGCAGACATCCAGGCCTCGATGTCTTGAATGCAAGCCGAGAGCCGGACCATGGCAGAAGTGCTTCCAGGGTCGAGTTTTAAGTAGAGCTGGGTGTCATCAGCAAAGGAGTGAAACATGAGGCTGTGTTGGCGGATGAGGTAACCCAAGGGAAGCATGTAGATGTAGGGCCCAAGAACAGATCCTTTGGGGGCACCACAAGTGACTGCGTTTGCAACACTACTGTGTCCAGCATAGAAAACAGACTGCATGCATCCGGATAGGTAAGAGGACATCCAGTGAGACAGGTTCCAGAGATCCCAGCATACTTCTGAATGCGGTCAAGAAGAATGTCATGATCTATGGTGTCAAAAGCTGCTGTTAGGTCAAGGAGGACAAGCACAGAGGGAGCACCAGCATCAGCATGAAGCAAGAGATCATTCACAATCCAGTGCAGAGCAGTTTCAGTACTGTGATGTGGCCGGGAGCCAGACTGTAGAGATTCAAGCAGATTGTTATCCATGAGATGTTTCATCAGCTGACTGGCTACAGACCTTTCGAGAGTTTTGGAGAGAAACAGGAGATTGGAGATGGGACGGAAACTAGATAAGTGAGTCGGGTTGGGGGAGAGTTTTTCGAGTACCTGTGTAACTCGGGCAAGCTTCAGGGCAGCAGGAACCGAGCCAGAGTCCAGGGACAGGTTGAGAATGTGCATAATGGAAGGAGCAAGATCAAAAGCACACAGACAATGTTAGTCGGCCAGGGGTCGAGGGTGTACCATGGGCAGTTTCGATCTTTCTTGACGGTTCTGGTTGTAAGCGGGGCAACAGTGTCAATGATATGAGTAAGGGTGGCATTGTAGAGGGTCACAGCATCATCAACTGAGGACAGGAGAGTACCACATAGAGGGGATGCAGAGACACATTCCGAGAGTTTCAGAGGATTCAGCAGACTGAGAGATTGGAGATATCAAGGCCCCTGGTGATGAGTAGATCCATGGTGTGTCCTCGGATGTGGGTGGGGACGTTGATAGATTGAGCGACTCCACGACAGTCCAGAAGCATGTTGAAGTCGGTCACTAGGGGGGAGGAAGGTAAGTCAACATGAATGTTGAAGTCACCTAGGAGTAGAATTTTGTCAGTAGATGTGCAGACGAGGGAGAGGAATTCTGAAAACTTGGCAATAAAAGCAGAGTTGCTCTTAGGTGGACGGTAGATAACAGCAAGGGTGAGGGACATGGGAGAGGGGAGCGTGATGGTGAAATGCTCAAATGAAGAAAATGCAGGCAAAGAAAGAACTGAGGAAGCGAGCACAGAATTTGCAATAACAGCAGTGCCCACACCTTGGCGAGTGAGGCAAGGTTTGTCAAAGAGGGAATAGCCCTTTGGGGTGGCTAGATGCAGCGAGTGAATGTCGTTTACAGAGTGCCAGGTTTCAGCTAGTAAGAGAAGATCAAGACTGGTATCGGTTATAAGTTCGTTGAGAAGCAGAGATTTGTTAGTCAAAGAGCGACAATTGAAAAAGGAGATTTTCAAATTTGTAGCAGGCAGCGTAAGGGGAGAAGGAGTTAGTAAGGGTATGTACAGCAGGTACTTACCAGTGTTCATTCTGGGAGTGGAGAACGAGTGAGCCCGTTTTGTCCAGGGGATCCAGACGTTAGATTTCAATGTAGGAATGAGGCCTCTAGTAGACATTTGGAGAGATTTGGGAAAGATCCTCACTCCACCTGTCCTTGCTCGGACTGCCACAGGTTAGAGTGCCCTTGGACGTGTGGCCCTTAGACGGCTGGCACTTAGAAAGGCTGGTGCTAAAAGGGCTCCCGAGTGGTGCATCCAGTAAAGGCGCTCCGCGCGGAGTGCAGGATGTGCCCTATAGCCTGGAGATCGCAGATTCGAATCCAGGTTATGTCACAGCCGACCGTGACCGGAAGTTTCTAGGGGGCGGCGCACAGTTGGCTGAGCGCTGCCCGGGTAGGGAGGGCTTAGGTCGGCAGGGGAATCCATGGCTCATCAGCGACCCCTATGGCCGATAGGGCGCCT
This sequence comes from Acipenser ruthenus, assembly GCF_902713425.1. Lineage (NCBI taxonomy): Eukaryota > Metazoa > Chordata > Actinopteri > Acipenseriformes > Acipenseridae > Acipenser > Acipenser ruthenus. Next base: position 11,374,829 of record NC_081202.1, read on the forward strand.
GTGGTTCTGCAGTGGAGCCACCAGATCTGTGTTGTCCTCCGGCACTATAGGTCTAGTGGCATTGCTGTGGACCTGCAGTGCGAAAAATGACGGCTTGGCAGGAGCACGTTTCGGAGGACGCGTGTTCCAGCCTCCGTTTCCCGAGTCGGCGGGTGGGTTGCGAGCGGTGAGCCGAGGATACAGATAATAATTGGGCATGCTAAATTGGGGAGAAAAACCGGGGTAAAAAATTGGCGACGACTATATTTATAAAAAAAATAAATAAATAAAAAAAAGAAAGGCTGGTGCTTAGAACGGCTGCTGTTCTAAGACAATGATTGCCAATTTATACTATCCTGTAGGCCTGGAGCCATATACTTAACACACATTTCTAATGAGCCTCCCAATTCAACACAGTCCAGCACACAAAGGAATTCTAAATTACTATTTTTAAGTGCAGTCTGGTTACCTTAGCAAGCAAAGATTTAAACTATTAAAATGAACTGTAATTCACTTACCTATTTCAATGTTGTTTTCGCCAGCGGTTGGAAACACACACGTCTCTGCAGTACACTCACAAACTCAGAAATAATTTTATAATTAATAAAACGTGTGCATCAGCACTTCCTACCCCAGTACTGTGTGTGTCTTTTCCTGGTCTGACGTCATCCACTAGCCATCCTGTTCACAAGTCAGGATTATTTCCTGTAAGGCAGCACAGTAATGGCTTAACAACTCAGTCCACTTAATTGAATGGAAAGGCAAGTGCTGGAAGCAAACCCATAACCTCACAGTTTAAAGATGAACGTCTTTCTGATGTCAGTATCATTAATTCATCAGCTGGTAGGAGGAGATCCATTACAATTGCAAACCTGTTGGCAGGCTTTTGAAATTGTTGCAAAGGAGTGACGTTTCATAAACGGAATGCATTGAAAGGTATGTGTGTTCCATTTATCCTACTTTGCACACACTTGCTTGAATACAATGCTTGGAGCACCCCTATGTTGTTACTGTATCTTTATTAGCAGTTGCAATTTAAAAAAAAATTTTCTGACTTTCTTGAAACTTATCAACACTTGGGATTCCTAATGGCGCAGTTCCAGGAGATATCCGCCCGTTGTACACTCTTAGTAGAACTATTCATAGTACCTTGAGTAAAAACCTAGCCACGGATTAATGAGACAGACATTAGCAGTAAACTAAACCAAATTATTATTGTGTTGTTGTATTTTACATATCTTATGTCCATCTTCAAAATACCTGCCTAACAAAATAACTGTTAACAATGTCATAAATAGATTAAATTGATAGTAAAGCACTAGCCAATCGATTCATCTCAACATTTTAAGAAAATCGAGAATTAGCCGAGACTAAATCTGAGTAGCATGCTTGCCTTTCCTGTGCTGCATACATATACTGTAGTTGGTCCATAACTTTAAACACCCAATCATAAGATGAATAAACTGATATACTGAAGTGGTACTAAAAAGAAAAGTAGTTCTAAAATTAAACAACTAAGTAACATTGACAAATACAAAAAGTTTATTTTTAGTACTGCAATTTAAATGTCGAGTGAGTGCAAAAATCTAGCACAGGACCAAAGACATATAAAGGTGTCTTAAAGTTAAGGCACTGGACCTGTTCCAGAGTACTGTAATTGTCTGCATATTATGCACACCCTATGCATAACACTGAGCAGCCAGGTATACTAGCATAGCAAACACCATATTATACTACATAGACTACTATAACCCAGAAACACTGCACTCTTTATAAAACACATAGATTCTCTAAAATTTAAGAGTGTGTTTCATGCTTTAAATGTTACGGTACTCTTCATTTTGATGTTGTGCCGATTTAATTAATACAACAGGTTTCATACAGATGAATTTTAAAGATTATAAAGTGTAAATGTCATCAGTACTTACTGAAAAACTAGTCCATGCATTTGTGTTTTCCAGGATTGACTACTATAATGCCCTGTTTGCTGGTGTCTCAAATTGCATCCTTGCCAGACTTCAATATGTCCAGAACTCTGCAGCCAGAATTCTGTCCAGGTCTTCCACCAGAGATCATATTACTCCTGTTTTAGAGGCCTTGCATTGGCTGCCTGTTAGGTTCCAAGTCGATTTTAAAATTCTACTGCTTACCTATAAGGCTCTTCATGGGCTGGCCCCACTTTATTTATCTGATCTTTTATCTTTTTATACTCCTACCTGCAACCTTCGCTCATATGATCTTAGATTGTTGAGTGTCACTCATGCTCGCCTACGCACTATGGGTGACAGGGCATTTAGTTGCTATGCCCCAAAATTGTGGAACTCCCTTCCAATAGAGATTAGAGACTCTGCTACTTTGAGTGTTTTTAAATCGAGTCTTAAAACTGAGACGAATGCTTTTAAGGGCGCTATATAAAATAAAGTTTATTATTATTATTATTATTATTATTATTATTATTATTATTATTATTATCATTATTATTATTATTATTATCAATTAATCTTTGACTTGTGCTAATGGCTTTTGTGTTTGTCTCACCAAGCAAGGTAATATGAAGCATTTAATGTGTTTTGTCGCACAATTTACATGAATAAGACATAGAATACAATGATGATATTCTCTACAGTCAGCGAATATTGGACTTGTTCTCTATGAAGGAACTGAATTGAAAGTCCAATCAAAGCCCAAGTGCTGAGCGATCATGACAGTACATAGGAGGCTTAGAATGATCTACCACTCGACTGTTTAAATCATAAGAAAACGTTTCTAATATTTCTCATAGTCATTATGAAAAAGGGATTAGAGGAAAAGTTAAATATATATATATATATATATAATGTCTCATTTTAGGTCACTGATGAGGGAAAGAAAACCTGTTTAATTACAATAAAAACATGGTTCTTTTAAGTTGTAGTGATCAAAGGATACATGACTCGGACTGGTCTGATGTTTTGAACTTCATAATCTATTAGTGAGGAATTACGTCTAGCATGAAAATACATGTCATCATCTCAACTGGAACTCAGAAAAGTCTTTATATAGCATGTAACGACTATTCAGCATGGGGTTTACGTCTTCCTTTCAAGAGCATAAGGCCTCACAGGTAGACTAAGTAGATAAAAATAAAGATACTATCATGAACAACCCTTGAGAGATAATTTAGCAACTGTACAGATGTTGCAGAAGGCCTCAAAAAACAAATGAGCAATTTTGCATAGGTGTACACTTTTATTTGCCATACTAAAGCCCATGTGGTATTAGTTAACATCTGCATTAAAGTGATTTTCTTTTTTTTTTTTTTTTTCGGTTGATTGCTTCAGTTGATACTTGGTAATCTTCTGTACAGTATGCTGTTTTAAGCTCTACATCATTACCCTATTTCCATACACATATTTGTAATGCCTTAATATTTTAAATACCGCATTTGAGTGCTCTAGTTCGATAGGTGAAGGTCTGTTAAATCTAGGAGTAGCAGCCAGGAATACATCTTGTGTTTAAAACTGGATCAGGAATTAACTCATAATTACCTCTGTAGTTATTCCTATTATTCTATAACTTCTACTTTGATGAACTTCTTCAACTACAGTATCTCAGGTTCCCAACCGGGAGTCCCGGAGTTAACACCGAGTGGCCCTTGAAAAATCCCCCAAATTAGGTGAATGAATTTGCACGCACACCCAAACCAATAATCTATTACACCACAGGCTGGTTTCACAGACCACGATTAGCACTAATAGTAAACTACCTTACCCAATTTAACATTATGTTGTCCAAAATTACTACTAATCAGGGTCTGTGAAACCAACCATATATGTAACAGTTCTCAAACAAGCTCTGTGCATAACAAAAATATTCTGAACACGATTAGAGGTAGCCAGTGAACACATAAACATAAGATATGAAATCTAAATAAAAACAAAATGAATTTAGGCAGCCACAAGGCTTTTTTTCTTTTATGGCATTCATGGGACCAATGCGGTTTAAATCATCGTTGAACATAAATTAAAGCTCTTCTGTGCTGTGATGGCACTTGCTGAAGAAGTGCTGAGGAGTATTTACATGTGCAGTAATGTTTCATAGGGACTGGTTGGCATGCATGTTATTCTGATACATTACAGATCTGATTTTGAGCAGTATCTTTATTTTATCAGCGATATTAGTCCTAATAATGCAAACATTTTTTTTCGTCGTTTTTATAATGTATGTAGAAATGGAAATGCAGAACACTAGATACATCTCAGAAGGTTTACTTGATTGATTGTGTCTGCTGTGTATGGGCGAGTCAATTTGTCAAGTCAATATGTAAATCGGATTTTATGAAGCTTTTAGTATTGATGTCAAAATAAAAACATAAAAACGGAAAGCTAATTTTATAAATCGTTCAGTGTTTATGTGTAAAATGTACTCAACATCAAAACTAAACTGTTTATCATTTAAAATTCAGTTCTCTGGGCACTAAGGGCCTGATACTGTATATTAGAATTCTGCCCATGTGAAATTAACATATTCAAAAATAAGCAAAATCATGTGCAGAATACTATATTATACTAACTAATTTCGAATACTATATTAGTTAGTATTTTTTTTATTTTTTTTTGCAAAGTCTTAATATTTGGAGTAAATGCATTTTTGCATTGTTTTTCTAAGTGCTCCACTATTTAAACCAGCCTATATACTATAGTTTAAGTGTGGAATATGTGCTACTTTTTTGTTATTCCATTAATGTAGGGGACAAAAAAATCACAATAATAATTATAAGTGTGTTTCAAACTAAAGTCCTTTCTGTTTAGTATGCCCAAATATATTTAAAATGAGTAACACGTCTGCTTACTTATTTTGAATATATTGCAGATACTACTTGTTTGAAGATTCCTTCATTACGACAAGCAAACCAAATCACAATATATGTTACAATACTCAGTTGTAATGTCTCTGTTTTGATGACCCTGTTATTGAAATATGTAACAGGGTTGTGAAACTGAACATTGTAACTAAACATCAGGCTTGGATTCCCACACAGTCCAAACCAATTGTCCAAATCACGCAGTGGAGACATCAGGCAGGAAACAGACTACTGGCTTGAAAAATGGTCAGTGGATCAGATTTACATGATTTCTGGCATTTGGCTGGCTTAGAAAAAAAAAAATCTGTCAGGTTTATCTGACACTTTTCTGACAAGCCTTAAGTCATCCATGTGTGTCTGTATGTAAAAGTGTTTAGGCTCCGCTATAGAACAGTAGCTCTTATTGGCCGTTTCCAATTTACTAGTACAAGCTATGACATGACTGGAAAAAAACAGTAAGTATGTAGCATTCTAAATGCTACACTGCAATAGGTCTGTTTGTGGCAAGTTTTTATATGCCTGTTTGTGAATAATCCTATAATAATGAGGAGATGATACTGAAATGGAGAACATGACTAAAGCATTGACCTTTCGGAGCTGGGATTTATAAAACCTAATAATAAGGTGTGTTGAGTAAGCAACGTACAAAGCAAGGCTAAAATGGCAAGAAGATGCTTCAAATGTCATTTCACAAGTCAATAAACTTTGAAATGTGTAAGTTCTGCTTTATAATAGCTTCAGTGTTTGATAAGGAAGACAGCAGGACCCCAAGGCATCTGTACAACCGGTATGTTAAATAGGAGATCAACAATCTGTATGTGAACTATCTACATGTATGGGTAGCTGGAGGCAGTATCCAAAACGTTTTGAGTAAAATGTTCTTTTATTTGCTTTCAGACATTGTAGCAATAATATGGTATATTCTGCACATGTTTCTGTGTATTCTGTTTACATAGCTACAAAATATTTGTAATGAATGAACCACCAGCCTTATGTAAAAGTACATTATGGGGTAGATCCAGTCATAAAAGTTAGCAACTGCAATATTTCCCTGTTTTAAGTTCTTTGGCACTTTTTGCAATGCAGGGGTGTGTCCTTCTTTGACTACATTTTTGATTGAATTAAGATATGAAACACAGAAAAAAGGTGGGCCATAAAGCGGCGCAATATTATTAGATTGAGTCTACCCCTTAGTAGTAACAGAATATTCCTAATAATCAACAGGTCAGTCTATGCTTTACTTACATTATTCCCTGTTTGCTGAAATCATGTGTGAGTCATTTTATAGAAAGCATAGCAATTGTCCTGGTCCAAATCATATTGGGGACAAGCTTTCCAGATTAACTTTAAAATGCTTTTTGAGATGAATTTGAGACAGCCATACTGACATCTCAGGACCATATTCATAAAACCTAACAACATTTTACAACATCCACGTTATCATGTAACAGAATGTGCAGCACTTATTTTTTTACAAACCATGGCTAAAACTGTGCTGCTGCATTTACCGGCATCGTCCTAATGATAATAAAAGTGTAATGAACAGGATGTGGGAACTCATTACAGTGCTCCCCCTGTATAACGCTGTAGTCGGGAGCCATAGTTAAGAGACCGTGCTATTTGTGTTCCGCCTTACAACGAGAATACTAGTGTTAGTGTAATGGCATTATGGGGCAAATGGGAGCCAAGACCGTACCGCCTTATAACCTGTTCTGCAGTATAAAGGGCCGCCTTATAAAGGGGGAGCACTTTTACCACATTACTGCTACCTGTGTTGGATGTATTCCTGCAATATATTTTTAAACATGATCATAGTTGTTTTGTTGTTATTATTAACATATCTTTGATGACAAATCCATTTTCATCTGTTATTTATCATTTGCCATTAGAGGAATCAATTATATGTTTCTGATATAACAGGTACTGTGACATTAACAAGACCAATGTGAATGATAAGTGATTAAAAATATGGAAAAGGATATTGTGGGAATACTTAAAACACAGCAGGCATTATGCTAAATAATGTCAATACCAAGTTTCATGACAATTGTACATACTTTTGATATATGTCATGGTCAGCGACCTTTTGATCATACTTGTAATTAAAGCTTTTGTGGCATGATAAAAGACTTTTATCAGACTGTACTGGTACATTAAATTTAGTAAATTGCATGAACACCATTATAATATTTGCTAGCATTTGGAAGAAGAGTGAAATTACACACACTCGGCTATTTTTTAAACATTTGCAAACCCATTGTTTTGTTTCAGTGAATGAAATGTTGGTGATTATGTACAGTATGGAAAAAAAGGTCAGGTTTGAAAGCAATTATTTGATTGATTAAACCTACACATAGTTTTGTTCAGTCTGAAGATATCAGATAGGACACTTAGAAAATTGTCCTACAGTTTAATGAGTTTCCATCACTTTCTTGAATGCTACAAAACTGAACACAACCTAACTTCAAATATAATGCTGAAATTTAACCCAGGAATCTTTGGTTTCTTTTAACGTTTGGTTGTTATAGAAACTTTTTGTAGGTCTTACATGTTTTATGTAGGCACATTCACACGGTCCGTTTCAAACGGACTGGTTCATTTGGTTCATTTGGTTCATTTAGTTTGAAACAATGTATCAATATGCTTGCTGTTCACTCTTATCTGCGAGCAAAGGGATCGAGTTTGTTTGGATGAAAGCTAATCTTTTTTTTTGGCCCTTTTCCATTTTTAACATTTTTAAATGCTCAGAAGTAGACTATACTTTAAGTACTCCAGATTCCGGTACCAAATAGTTGTATGTTAGATGTATACTATAATATAAATCGTTTAAGAAATACTGGGTTTTTTGTTTTTAAGTTTACAATTAAGTATATAGAATTTAGATATTGAGCAAAGTTTGTGAAACAGATTTTTTTTTTTTTTTAGTTTATTATTATTATTTATTTCTTAGCTGACACCCTTATCCAGGGTGACTTACAATTGTTACAAGATATCACATTATTTTTACATACAATTACCCATTTATACAGTTGGGTGTTTACTGGAGCAATCTAGGTAAAGTACCTTGCTCAAGGGTACAGCAGCAGTGTCCCCCACCTGGGATTGAACCCATGACCCTCCGCTCAAGAGCCCAGAGCCCTAACCACTACTCCACACTGCTGCCCCTAGGACAAAGGCCAGCCATGCCTCAAGGAGGGTCCACTGTATCATGATGAGGAGAATCAGTTTAGAGTTTAGAGTGTTCAGGAGAACTGAGGTCAGTGGGCCACAACCACGGCAATTGCCTCTTTATACCCACGACTCGAGCGGATGTGAACGAGTTCTGTAGGACAAAGGCCACCCATGCAGATGTCCACTCGAGGAGGGTCCACTGTATCGTGATGAGGAGAATCAGTAGAGCCAAAGCCACGCTCCCTGTGGAATTGCTACTGAAGACCTGTGCTCCCCTGACTATACGACTCACCCTGCACAACATGCAGCTTTTACCAGGTCAGCCGCCTGGTGGAAAAGACCATAATTTTGCCTTTGTGAGGGTTTTCTTCCTCATAAGATTGATTTTTCATCTCCAAATGAACGATACCTCATTGAAATTAGCATGTGGTTATAGGGAGATTACATTACTAATCTGCATGCTTATGGGTACTCAAAAGCTGAGAAAACCATGTAGTGAATTAAACAAATTTACTGACGCGAGAAACAGGCTAATAGATCTCTTTATTTTACCCAAGCGAAATGAATTTTAGTGACTGAGGCCCCAAATGACACAATCAATCCCCAAACAATTAGGGTGTCAATAGATGTCTATTTATACCCATAAACAGACTGGTAGCACAAAACAAATCATACAGTAGCATAGTGTTACCTAGCAATGAACAGTACTTTTCTCTGATCTCCAAAAATGCTTTAAATCAATTTTACAAATGTTATTGTGCTTGTATATGTCAATATTTTTTTCTCTTTAAGAAGAAATGTTTTTTGACTCATTTCATATAATTTGCTCAAGTGATCTGCACCTTGGATTTTAAAAGATCTCCATTTGGGAAACGCACACCAGAGTTGTGATTCAGCTTTCTTCTAAAATAAAATCAGAAAGCACTGTTCATGTGGAGAAATTTCCAGTTCCTGACAACAAACAGTGAAACCTCAAATAACAGTAACTTTCACAAGAATCTTGATAATAAGAGGGCAGGATATCAATCTTCATTTTGTGTTTCTTGAGAGCCAGTTGTCAGATATCCAGCAGTGTCTAAAACAACTCATTGTATCATAGTATCACCAGAACCTGAGGGTATCTATGCCTCCTGTCACACTTTCACTATCTCCTGCTGTCAACTATTTGCCTCCTCAGAGAGTCACCCCTGTACAGAGATGTGCTTTGATGAAACACAGTGAAAAATGAACCCCACCTAAACTACAGCTGCAAAAACACATCTGTTTTGAATGTTGAACCCTTTCAGATATTTGCTTGCCTCTTATTTATTTTATTTTTTTTACATTTTACATTAGTTATTATTTTGTAACGTTTGGTCACATTCTACATGTTTGTTGTTGCTCCAATATGTAGTTATCACTTTATTAAGGCTTTGAGCTGATGCTGGTACCTAACAGCCTTCCTCATTCCATTCTAGTAATGTGACACCATGATCTCCAGCTCAGCCCCGTGTGTCACAAGTAGGTCTGCACAAAAGTTTAGTGTTCGACTCAGCGACAGGCTCAAATTTGACCCTCAAAAGCTTGATACCCTTTGAAAACAGGTACCAGTCAAAGTCAACAGGAGTCAAGATCTTCTCATTTTCTTTCACTAGGTACGCTATTGTGAGTTAGAGTCTAACACTTCTTACCCCCATATTAACCAATATGCTCATAACTGGACTGTATTTTTTTATTTGTTTTTTGGAAGATCTGGAAGATCTTGAAGATCTCAGTGATCCCACACTCCCCAACAATGTTTTTGATTGGTGGGGGTTGAGGGTGGTAGGTATTTTCCAGGCTAGAACATAAGTTACTCCCTCCCCAAACACATCCCTAAGGCCAGGGTATTTATCTCTTTATAGCAGTTTAACTGTAGTCTGAATTTATATGAATTGTCTGAAAACTCAAGGTATTTGGTTTCTGGCCCATCCCAATGTGGGTAGCACATACAATGCTGAAGATGAAGTGAATATTAACATGAAAATATAACCAGCATTTGTTATGGAATAAAGTAACTAGTATTAACACTTTTAAGATCCTTAGGTTGTAACATTAAAATAGCATTTATAAAACGTTTACTCAGAGCCATTAGTGAAAACTTGGATCTACAAGCCTAAGCATGTATTGTGCAGCCCCTCACATGTGATTAAGTGTCCCCACTGCTTTGTGATTCTGGAAAGTTCATAAAACCAACAATCCAGCCACAGTCTATTGATGTCAATCTTTCCATAGTTAAACAAGCACAAAGGAAGTCAGTCTTGGAAAGCCTATAATACCTTGTTTTCTGAGACTTTAAATTTAAGGAAGGTAGAAAAGGCTTACCATAATAAAGTAGACTTGAAAAAACATTCTAACATTCATGTAACTGCACACTAATCCAGGTCCTGTACCAAATGAAACAAAGTGTACTATGTTTCTTACTTTTTATATTATGTATGAAAACTATTGCTGGAAGTTGTAACAATGCATAATGTAATAAGACTTATGTAATATGTATTAGTTCTGTATATTGATTACTGTGTATACATACCTTATTTGGATTAGAACACATATGGCAGTGCAGATTGTTTTATATATTCATCTGCCCCAAGGCTATTTAGCATATGTATATTCAGCATTGTGGACCAGTTTAAGAATGTGGTCAAGTATTTCTGTACACACAGTGGGTTAATGCTTTTACCACTGAGTGTGTTTTCCTGAAAAGGCAATTGAGATGTATGGTCAGAGCCGATTTCAGATTGACTATGGTGTTTTCAATACCCTATATATCGCATGGAAGTTATTTTATGATTACCCTTTTCCATGTAAATTATTCATTGTCATAAGCAGCTCTTTAAGCTTTTTTTCTACTTTTTTTGACAGGGAGCCTGAGCAATTTGCTAGCAATAGCCTGAAGCGTTTGGCCTTCAGCAGCCTTCGGGGTCCATTGACCTAGGAGCCCATCCGATTCCTGGGGATTGTCCAGCAGCAAATTTTAATGTTTGTGGTAATATCCTCAATAAAAATTCCTTGCGCTGCTCTCCTGGCTTCCCTCTGGAAACACTGTGAAGCGGAAGTTGTTCCGCCGAGACCTGTGTTCCATGTCAGCGAGAGAATTTACCTCCTCCAGCAGCCTCTGCAATTTGTCAGTCGATCTCCCAAGAGTGGAATGAAAATCTTCACCGGAGGAGATGTGCGTCACCTGAAGCCTCTTGGTAAGGTCAGGATATTCTTTTTAGTCGCCTCCCTCAAAACCTTGAAGGCAGCCAGGTAAGCTAATCCCATCGCCAGCAGTAAGATTCTGGATACTGGCCACATCATATTTTTCTATTTTGAGATTTTTTGCTGTGGGGAGATGCACAGTAACTCTACCATAGCTTCCCTCCATGTCTACAACAGATGTGGTCCAGGTCTAACCTGCCTTTTCCGTCACAGTTGTATTAATAACGTAAAACCGTGAAGTGCAAGCCGTAGGTATAATACCATTAAAATATGTTTTATGGATGTAAATCAGTTTGGATACATTTACCTTTATTGATTTGCATTTTAAAACAGCAAAGAACAATTTTCTTTATATGACTCTCAATCCCTATTTTGCTTATCTTGTGGATTGTACACCTTTCTGAATGAATATCATTAAGGGTTTAAAGGTGAACTGTTACAAATGTTGGTAATGTAGGTATTTAGATGACACAGCTCATTATTCATGAAACACTGCAGCTGCTGATAAAGACAAATTGACTTACATCCATACAATAAGAAACCTTTGATAAGAAGTTAATTATTACATTTATGTTTGTTTAAATTAATTGAAAGCATACATTTGTAAAGTGGACAAGTGCATTTTAAAACACCATTATCCACTTTCCGCAATGGAAATACAAATACAAATGCACTGGTGTGTACCCGACAAAACACCCCAAATTCCAATATCAAGTAAGCATACAGTATATATTAAGTATCAATTCCTAAACAGCTATAAATATAGTCTACAAGTTTTTGGAGATGTTTAACAAGGAATAACATATTACCATAACAATTTACTGACACATTACTAGTCATGTTAAAAAGTTATCAAAATTGCATTAGTTGCATTTCTCATATCACTGTACACTGCTAACACTGTTACAGCCTGTTATTATTAACGATCATTAACTAATATTGTTTATAACACCCTTTATAGCACATGTATAGATGCACTGTTGATTATTTATAACAGATTATTAGTGCTACCCATATTGAGGGTACAAATAATTAAGAACAAAATAAGTTTACACGACAGAAGAAATAAAAATGTATTACATAGATTGGAATATTACAATGGCTTAATATCCCTTGACCGGTAAAGACTGGATGAAGGTTCATTTAAACTGTCTTTTCATTTTAGGCTCCACATAGCCTTAGTTTTGCAAAAGAAAAAGAAAAACAAAAAGAAAATCATAATAAATAAAACAGTTTTGTTTTCATCCTAATGGATGCTCTTTTTTACATCTGTTTTGTTTATTCATGAGAGTCCTTGAGGTCTGTGATAGCTGATTTTCACAAGTACTGTAAATTGATAATGTCTGAAGAATTGATTTGAAAGGAAGGGAAATTATAATCTAGGGCAGACATCCTTTTCGGGTTCATATAATGTCATATTTGTAAATATCAACAGCAATAGAGAGTTACATGCAAGCATGCCGAAGAGGCGAAGAAAGGGTCGTTTTCAGGTACATGAAAATCCGTTACTGATTGAAGTTTTGAAAGAAAAAGGAAATAAAGGAAAAACAATTCTAGCCTGGGGAGAGGACCTTTTTTTAAATGTTCAGATTACTTGTTCTGACAACGGTGATCACTGTACATTTTTAAATGAGACTGTCGTTAGTGTAGACTTGACCGCACCCAGCGTCCAATAACACCTAGCTGTCAGCAGCATTTTGCTGTCGCTCAGGTTTGTGATTTGCAGGTTGACGTTCAGAACCGATGAAAACATGTACGATAACTGCACATGACCACTTTAAACAAGGCACTTTTTTCACTTAGAGAACTTCATTTAATACGTGTTTCACAAAACGTCAACACGTATGCGTGGGTGCTATTGAGAAGGGTGTTGAGATGGCAGATCTCTGGTACTACAACAATACCATTCTCAAATCAAGGCCTAACAATGACAGTAATGAGAAGAAGTTTAAAACCACTTTAAAAAGTTTAAAATTGCATTCCTATTAGAAAGAGGAGACATTAGCCAAGGTACCCTTTTGTAAGTAGAAGATTGATTCTCTAAAGAAAATATAAAAAGTACTCCCCCCTTTCTTTTAAATAACATAACAGCTCTACATGTCATTTTCAATAGGATTAATATTTTATTATGAAGAAAAGCAAATTAAAGAACAAAATCCAACCCTAGGTCAGTGGTGCCTGTTTAAGGAAACTAAGTTATTCTATTCCATTCAATGTTCTGTCTTTTTTCAGAATATTAATGGCAGGGGAAAAAATGACAAGAATGACTTAGACATCCATGTCAGGTAAAGAGGTCAGCTCTTGGCAGTGGGATGTTAATTCACATCCATTAATGAAATTTATCCTCCTCACTGTCTTTTACTCTTTATAAAATCAGAGGTCTTTTTTAAAGAGATCATGGATTTTTCACAGAAGCTGAGGAGGGCCACGGGGGCAGACCAAAGTAAGAGACTGACAATCTTCAGGTGATTAAGAAGACTCAAAGGCTAGGTAGACCTACAAAATGAATAACTATGGACCCAGAACCATGCCATAAGGCTCAATGATTTGCGATTTGCAAGTTGATAAGACAAGAAGATTAATAATGCTGCATGATAATGGCTGCTTCTTCTCAGCTGGGGAGATGGTAATGATCTGATATTGCTGTAGCAGTTCAGTGTGCTGTGGAGAGGAAGGTGCGGATTCACTCATCCCAATTGGCCCCGAGGATATTGAGAGTTTGAAAAATGGGAATGCAGTTATCATTTTAATTAGATATAAAGTTTTTTAATAATTTTGCTGAAATGAGGACTTCAAAGAACATATTTTGCAGTATTCAGGCCCATAACTCCTGAGTGACAGTTTTGGTTAATTTGCAAGTTTTCAGATCAAACTTTGCCCCTGGCGTCATGCCGAGGGTAAAATAAATTGTCAATTTCTTTCCTCCCTGCACTCAAGCATCTTATTCAGGCAGGTGTGCTGAATTCTGTTGAAGCGTCTGCTTTAGCTGAACAAAATGAGTTATTAAAACATATGCTTAGGGGAGAAAAAATTAGCTGCATAAATAAAATCATTGGTACCGTAATAAAAGAAATAATTCAGATAGATAAATGAGCTGCAGTACAAAATGTTAAATTTCAGAGGCGTTTTAAATGTTACTTTGTGATTATGCAGTCATTCTGCATTATTATTTAAACAACCTGCAAATTAAGTTTTGCAGAAATTGCGGAACGCTGCTGATGCATTGAACTAATTTTATTCTGCATCCACTGTGGCTCTGGGTCCCACATCAGCTTTGCTCTCATTTAATTGTGTTGCATGTGACAAGATGTGCCATTCTTAAGCAAGGTATAGGGCAACAGTGTGGAGTAGTGGTTAAGGCTCAGGGCTCTGGACTCTTGACCGGATGGTCGTGGGTTCAATCCCAGGTGGGGACACTGCTGCTGTACCCTTGAGCAAGGTACTTTATCTAGATTGCTCCAGTAAAAACCCAACTGTATAAATGGGTAATTGTATGTAAAAATAATGTGTAAAAAATAATAATAATGTAAATGTATGTAAAAATAATGTGATAGCTTGTAACAATTGTAAGTCGCTCTGGATAAGGGCATCTGCTAAGAAATAAATAATAATAATAATAATAATAATAATAATAATAATAATGAATAGTACTCAGGGGTATGTCCTGCTGAAAATAAAGATTTTTGTTTTTATCCACACTCTGTTCTATAACACCGCCTATTGCCCAGAATTCAGAACAGCACCTGAAGATGGGCATGGATGATAAACTACTCCTCGCCAGCCAAAAAGAAAGGAAGTGCTCTGCAAGTTTGTTTTAATCACAATTGATCACAACTAATTAGTTCAGAAGATTCTTGTTGCAATGTGTATTGAATATAGTTTTAGAAAAAAAGATTATGCATGCTGGGTGACAGCTTGCTTAAGGCATGGTATTAGGGAGGTTGGAAGTGATAGAACTATATTTACCTTGCCAAAGGGACTACCACTTGAAAAAAAATTACACTATAAGGTAAATGCATTCAACTTTAAAGTACTTTGTGTTTTGATTAATTTGCATCAAATAAGTGCATCAGAATTCATAATTACTGTCCTTAAACTCTTCTATGTTTTGCTGCTGTAATATATATATATATATATATATATATATATATATATATATATATATATATATATATATATATATATATTGGTCATTTTTGTTCTGGTACAAAAACCTAAATACAAAAGGCACACTTGGTCATTCAGTTTATGCATATTGTAGATTTTTGTATAACAAAATTACAGAGCTCAACAAGCAATGACAAACTGTCTGAAATAACAGTTTGTTGTTTAAGTATAATTATAACTGCATGCACTGATTGCCAGTAAGAGTTTCACACACATAAAGTAAGAAGTATAGAGTTTATTACATATATAATAATGTCTTCACAATTGCATTAACCCTGGCTACTTGTGGTTCTTGCCAACATTGCTATTTTAATACATCCATAGATTTTCACACCGAATCATAAGAAACTTACTAATATAAAATTAGACAAATGTGTATTTTTGACGGTGTCCCAATTTCAGTTCCCAATGGCTAATCTTAGTCAATTAGATACAGACACATAATTTACAACACACTAAAATAATATTCAATAATTTTGTAAATTCAATTATTATTATTATTATTATTATTATTATTATTATTATTATTATTATTATTATTATTATTATTTGTCCTCATTAAAAGCCTGCTACTTAAAACAAATTATTCAGTATTTACATATATTTTTGTGGGTGCATGCTTATGAATTTATTCATATTTGAAATGAAGTTGGACCTATTTTATATGTAGATTATGTTCACATTTTAGAATGAAAATAAATAGAAAGAGAGAGATTTAGTAATTGCAGATAATAGGCCTGCTATCGAATTCCAATGTAAGATCTTGTCCAGGTGAGGGACATTGATAATATACATATATGCATGTCTGCTTTCAGATACACCACGCCAGTAAAAATGAACTAAAAGATGATGTGATTAGGTACCAAGAAGCAGTAGAAATCCAAAGCATTGACTGCAATATATCTGCATATTCCAAACACAGAGTAATTAAAAAACACAAGCAAAGGGGACCCGTGATAACAGGCCTTATATCTTAATCTTTGAGGGATGTTTTAATTCATGTTTTGTTAGGACTGTTTTGTTTAAGCAGATTTTGATTAATTAAATCAAGTTTGAAACTTTTTTTTTTTTAACAGTTTTAGAGAGTGTCATAAGTGTTATAATTTTGTCAAGGCACTATTTTGTGTAACTGAGAATGTTTATTAACCCTTTAAAAATATTTAAAATAGTGTTTACAGTTGACTAAATAGGCATGTTTATAGATATTTACTTCTGCTTTTTTTCTGTCATTTTAAAGATTTTTTTTTTACCAGTGTATTTCTACATCCCCCTACAATAGAGATGTCATCTTTAAAATATGAAAATACCCTGCACACACATTTTGTTTAACCCATTGGGCATCTTGTATACTTAACACATCGTGGCATGACCAGATATATAGAGCCATAGACTGTAGGGGAACACACACACACACACACACACACACACACACACACACACACACACACACACACACACACACACACATATTTGCATAATAAAGCAATGCATTTCATGTTGGCAAAAGAAAAAAAAGCAGAAAATTAAAACATAAAATGTTTTAAATACTGACATCAATTTCATAGTACAAAACAGAGAGAATGGGTCTTGTGCAATACAAGTCTCCTGAACTAATTGAAAATAATTGAAACCAATTTAATCATTTGAAATGATTTTATTCCAACTGATGTAATATTCTTGCAGTTGCATTGTAATTTATTCTACTCAGCCTTTCTAGTTAATTATTGCAGTCAATTTGTAAAATGACATGGATCCACATTTGCATAGGTCACTATTAAATAAATGAATCACTGAAATTACTCTAGCATTGAAGTGTCAACTTTGGTAGAAGTCTCAGGCACGCCAAATGTTCTTCAAACTCCCCTTAATGTGTTAATAACGGCTATTAAACTGCAATTAAAAAGGCCAGCACAGAGTGTGTGAAACAGTTAATAGAAAAACAGCTTTCAAACAGTCAGATTCATTTTTATGTCTAATGAAAATACTGGAAAATAAAAAAATGAAGTGTGTAAAGTGATGGTAGATCTGACAATGTAATGGCAGGTTTCTTGTTTGGTAAAGGGGTTGCATGTCATGTAAAAATGAGGTTCAAACATGACACCACTGTTACGCAATATATTTGATATTCAGATTTAATCTTTAAACTAGTACCTGCTTTGTAAAGCATTTATTAATCTCACTCAGACCCCTTTGATGACCTGATACTTCATTTACTTTCTGAGAATTTACTTCTGGATGTAGTGTGACAGCCATTTTCTTTATATATTAAAAAAAGCAAAAAAAAGCAAGATCTAAATAATCACTGTAACAGGGAGAGACCTGGACTGGCCGTCTGACGCATGCATGATGCTGCAGGAAGAGGGCGGCAGTCCCGTGGGGTCTGCCTGCCAGTCATGGCGGTGACACGGAGAGGTGGGAAAGAGGGTGTGTGTGCTTTTCCCCTCTCTGAGTGGCTGGGAGGCAGACTTTAATGGAATTGTTAACCTATAAAGTAACACTGTTGTTTCCTCAGATCCGCCCCTTTAAACTGGAACTGCGAGAACAGCGGTCTCGTTTTGAATACTGAGGGACGGGAGGCTAACACAAGCCCGGAAAGAAAAAGGAAAAAAAAATCAAAGAAAATACTTTTAAAGAAAGAAAGGGAAAAGTGGGGGATCGTTGGGCAGCCCCAGTAACGTGTGTGAGTTGGAGACAGCAGAGGGTAGGACGGAGTCCCGGGTCGTACGGGTAGCGGCGACTGGGGAGATTCACGCTGCGAAGTGCAGCACATTTATTTTGTAGTTTTTCTTTACTGTGTTTTATTTTCCCTGTTTCTTTTTGCCTTTTCGTTTTTTATAATTTGTGAGCACCTGCGAGTGCTGGACTGTACCTGAGTATTCTCCGTTGGTTCTGGATACCATAGCTGGTAGCCAGACCACGGACCACAAGCGCCCTCTACGGGCTCAAAGAAATCAGTGCACCAGAGAACAAAAGAAAAATAATAAAACCGAGCACCTGTGTGGTGTTATCAAATACCATTTCTGTCTCCCGTGTCAGTGAATACCCGCACCCTCCCACACACTTTTGAACTTTGTTAATGGTTCTTAATGAAAACATAATTAATTTTTAAACTAGATTGAATAGTTAATTATGAAAAAATGAAAGGTTTTGCAATTGCAAATTGCAATTCTAGGTAAACATCTATTTTAAGTACCTAACATGAAGTTTTAAAATTTTTTATACATCTAAGCATGAGTAACTTAGCAGATTCAAGTAAAGGGTGCCAAACCGTACTAATTAACACTAGTACCTTAAAGTATATTTCATTTTTAAATATTAAATTGTAGGAGCTCCTATTAATGTGAAGAAACGTAGTATGGTAACTACATGTATGCTAATAATAATAACGTCATTCTTTTCCATCTTTGGGAACACAGCAGTATAACATTTACATAAGAACATAAGAAAGTTTACAAATGAGAGGAGGCCGTTCGGTCCAACTTGCTCGTTTGGTTGTTAGTAGCTTATTGATCCCAGAATCTCATCAAGCAGCTTCTTGAAGGATCCCAGTGTGTCAGCTTCAACAACATTACTGGGGAGTTGGTTCCAGACTCCCACAATTTGTATTTTTTTCATGTGGGTTATCTGACTTATTATGTATGTGTTTATTTTGTACATCTGTTTTTGCCATCAACATTGAGGTTTAGATTCTGGATTGTCTCTTCAATGTAGAAATGACACTCATGAGTATTGTGGTGTATGTCTTGACACAAAGTGAATGAGGCAGATTTGTGAGTGGTGTCTGATTTTACATTATGACACATATAAATGCTTTAGTAATATACTGTAAGCACACATAGAATAAGCAGTGATACGAAATGAGATAAAATTGACAATGTCAATAGTCATAAGCTTTCTCAGTGGGAAATAATGAAGCATATCTGTGTTACCAATTCAAACATACCTTCAATATCCTCTAATAAAATGAAGTGAAAAATTGGCAGAAAAACAATCAATAAATCATCAGATAATAAATATAAAATTGCTGTGCGGTGAACATTTTTTTTCCTTTGGTACTTGGTAGATTACCACAGAAAGGCAAAAGCCCATTTGTATGTAAATAGAAGATTGATTCTATTTATTTGCAGCTCTTTCCTGAAAATTAAAGTCTCTGATAGACTGCTTCCTTATGATACCTTGAGGTCAGTATGTTTATGCTCCAGTCAAAACAATCCTGGCAATAACTCTGGGACATCACAGAGCAAAACTGTACACAGATTGGCACAGCACTCCCCCAATATCACAGCTAAAATATTATACTGACTGTCCCTCTTCATTACACACCTTCAAGGGCTTGCTTTTTTTTCCGTCGTTACAGAGAAATGTAAACAATGGGGACCAATTTCATAAAAATTTATTAATCACTTTTTTCTGGCAACCTTTGCATATGCGTGTGTTAATAACATAAATTCGGCGTTGCTTTGGTTTCTTCCTAAATCATGCCATTGCTGCAGAGCTCAGTAAAATCTATTACTATAATTTGCATAGAACTTTTTTGCAAAAAAAAAAAAAAAAGCTACAAATGCTAAAAGAACAAAGAGCTCATAAGGGAGAAATAGGACACAAATGATTCGGCACTGGTTTCAATATGATGCCAGCTCCCTAATGAAATCTTTTGACTGAAACCATAGCAAATGGTTGAATTTATATCTGTCACTTAATGGTTTGCATAGAAATTAGAGACCCACTCTCTTGATAACCCTGATTAATTTGTTGTACTTTTGTTAGGTTGGTGTTACTGAAAATAAATCATAGGCGAAAATGGCAAAGTGGAAGTTGGCGAAATGCAATTTAAAAAATACATAATTACCACAAAAGTCACTTAGCAGAGGAACGCGTGCCAGCTCTGCTTGGGGAGCCCGCACTTGATTTCCTATGAAAATTAATCGGCTATCAAACAATCTTCAGCTGCTGAGGATGATTATAAAAAGGGAAGAAAATGCCCTTTGTGTAGGTGAAATGTGTCGTGGACTGTCATCGTAATATACCTCAGTGAAATGAAGGTTAATTCTGATGTACAACCTGCATGACAGTCATTATCAGTGAATCATGAAAATAAATTAAGCTACTGAAATAGATACGTTCTCCTCTCATACACAGCGGGCATCCTGTGAGGAATGGACAGATGAACTTTACAGATTATTATTGGAAAATAGTGCAGAATTCAATTAATACACCTAAAGACACCTTTATAGAGGCCAGCCATAATTTAAATGACAGCAGGAAGTAATTTTGCTGGGTATAAAGTCACATTTTCATGTTCCACATTATTAATTTCCAAACATCTTTTTTCTTTATTTTTCCTTTTAAAAAAAGGAAGATCTATCTATTCCTGTTGAAAGATTTTTACTTCATTGAAATAATTTTGTGTACGGATGTGTTCTGGCCTTCACCCATGAAGTAACGGGTCCCCTTTCCCTGCATGCTGGTGGCCAAAAAATATTTCCTATATCTTTGGTTTAGTGCTTGAAGGTTCTTTAAATGTACTCAAAAAAGCAAATAGAGTCATATTTCCTTATGCAGAAATTCCAGGATGAAAATAATTTTGAAGCACCAAGGAATAGTGTAAATGGCAACCTTCAACAAAAAAGGTTAGGCTTAATCCAAGCAGGCATCTGACAAGCGCAGGTACACGTTGAATCCATATCTATATGACCCTACAGTAGACCTCCTTTATCTATTAATCTACACTTCTTTTAGCAGAGAGCTGAATTAACTCACTGACAGGGCATTGTCTGCTGATTAGCATACATCATTCTACAGGGCTGAAATAAAAGAGCCACCCTCCTTGCATTTGACATGTCTCCCCAGCAAAATGATGCAATTTTTTCCCTTTAAAAACCAACAAGTTCGCATATGGGTCAAAGAGGCACATTTCAGAAGCTGTATTAGTGTAATCTGAATTTAGTAGGTATGTGTCAGGAAATGAAATATGAAGACTAACAAGGCTGTATAAACTCGCAATACCCAAATGCCCCTGTAAACTAGCAAGTCTTTGGCCTTCACATTTAATATTTCTTTAGTTCATTTTATTTATTTATTTTACCGGCAATTGTAAATGTTTATCCATGCAGTAAATACAACTTCTTTATGCATTTAAAAAAAAAAAAATCATTAATGCATTGGGACTAAACCTAAATATTCAATGGTAACTGTCTTGTTATTGAAAGACAAAGAAACATTATACCACCAATCCATTTTTTTTTTTTAAATACAGTTAGGAATTAACTTGCAGCTGCTTTAATTAGCCAAAACAATACCAAGCTAAGACAGGCAATATCAAGCAAGGACAATAAAACAAAATAAAAAATTCTTAAACGTGATAAGGACGGATTTAAAATGTAATATATTGGTGCCAAACCACGTCAGCTCTGGATTGTCATTGCAAGTTGTGATCATGTGTTAAGATGGACCCTAAATTCTATTTGGAGGACACCTCTTGTGCCTTTTTATTTTCTCTTTACGAATACTTGGCTTTTAATCTCTACTGAAACAGCTTTGTGCTTAAACCACCACAGAGCGTTCACCCCTATGTCACCCATAGCCTCCTGACCGTCCACTGTATGCGTCTGATTACCCGGGGATCGTGCCGACTGCACCCAAAAAAATCTGCAGTGTCAAAGGTAGGATGACAGCGGTAACCAAACAGTTAATTATAACAAAATCCTTGCAGTTGTAGTGCGGGCTATGCCACCTTGTGTTTTAAAAGGGCAAGGACCTTTGTGAGCAAATAGAACTATTAATAGCCTTGCACAGGTAATCATTGATCCCCAGGGGTCCATAAACACACACAATGGATGGTGTAAAATTAATAAAAACAAACTATTAATTCTCCGAGGCAAAATGTTTGTTTGTTTTTTTTTTTTTTTTAAAAGCACAGAGAATACTCCCACACAATAAAAACACTAAAAGTGAACAAGGAGTTAACCCTCCCATGGGTAAAAGCACACAAAAAGTATTTCACAGCAATAAACAGAAATAAAAGTCCAAGAAGAAAAACACAGTCCACAACCAAAAAGGCTGCAAAAGAACAAATGGAGCGTCAAGCTCTACAGTCACCACCTCCCGGAATAGACGTCCTCCAGGAAGCGCTGGACCCATCAGGCGAGGTCTCCTACTCCAAGGTCAAACCTGGAGGGGAGAACCCAGGAAACCTGGTAAAAGGACACAGACCGGCTTTCAGGGACAAGGAGTATAGGTAAGTAAATCACACTCTAGTACAGCCCAGCTGTTTTACTTCCCTTTGGCCTGTCTTTGACCCCTGCGTGTCTCTACCTCTCTCTTGTAGCCTAGACGAGTCTGCGTCGCCGCTGCCCCTCTGGATACTGTAACCGGTAAGTACTTCCAACGTCGGCTGCCCCAGCAGTGCCTTGAAACAATGTACATGGAACAACCAATGGAGGGTAAGTATTTGTTTGTAAATTTCTCTTCTGTAGCTAACTAACCAAAAACAGACTTTCAAAAGAATGAAAAGAAACTACTCCCCTTCGTGATCTTCCCAGGTTTTGGCCTGCACTCCCAAACTAGCCTCCTCCGGGGCCTGAGCAGCCTCTGCTTAAGGAATGGATTTACTGTGTGCCCAGGCAAGTAACTCGGAAACGTTCAGCCTTCCAACAATAACTGTATCACTGCCTCACTTCCAGGTAGCATCCCCCTCAGGCTGACCTGCCTGCCTTAAATGCAAAGTGAAAAAAACACAAAAACACTACCCCAACCACCACAGCAAAACTAGAAAAAGTAAACAGGCTCACCCCGGCATAAGCCGTAATGCAAGCCAAGGGAGAGCACAGTTTAATAAAATAACTCCTGTTAAAAACCAAAATACTGTAGTCATGAGCCTGTTTTTCCTTCTTACTGATAGCTATACACAGTACAGAGCCAACATGACGTGTAGTTCAAAAGAGTAAGGTACTGTAGCCAATAAGTCCCGATTAAAGAAAAAAATCCAAATTGGCTACAGTACCTGAGCTCCAGTAAAGTCCTGATGTCCAAAGCAATCCGTGGTCAAAAGCTTCAGTTAGAATTCTTTCAACCCCTTCTGAATCCTTCTTTCCAAAAGTAATTTTAACACAACACCATTCCACAACAACTCACAATGCCGTTTTGCACTTCCAGTAAAGAAAGACCCGCTCCTTCATGGTTCACCGCCCTACGCTTTTATACTCCCCTTTCCAGCCACTTGCCCAATTACCAGTCTTGCTCTGTGCTCAGGGTGGGACTTCCTTGTCTCAGCCTTGGTGAATGTGCAGTGGCAGAAACAAATAGTGCAATAAAGAGAAAACAAGTGAGTGTTTCGGTGCAGCAGATTCACTCGTGCAGGAAACACACAGTGAAGCAATATACAAAAAAAACAAACACACAGTGAAACAAAATAAACCAGGTTTGCCACCTGTGACAAGTGCACCTCACTGACATAATTACACTTCTTTATTTCACTTTGGCGAAGAACAAACTTTTCACATTAAGAGTTTCCCTCATTACTTTTACCAAACTCCTGGTGAACAAAAGAGTCTGTTCCTGTGCTATCACTGGAATCATTTCTAGAATCAACAATCTTGAAAGATGGTCATTCATCTGAGTATATAGTAAAATCAATACACAGCTTTCAAAATGTAATCACAGCACTAAGCTAAATTACTGCTGCAGTACATAAGAAGAAATATCAAAACTAAGGCACTGGAGGCATCTTTTGACATCATTGAAACAACTGCATTCTCGCTCAGGCATGAGTCAGTTGAATTAATTTATTTTAACTGACTACCAAAATATCCAAAGGACTAATCCGATGGGTAAAAAAATGTGCAATTGTGACTGACAGAAGAAAACTGTCTTCTGGTAATATTGTAAGCATTATCTGCTGTTTTATAGTTGGACATGTAAGTCACACATGCCATTATGAGCAGCAGTGCATAGTGGTTAGGGCTCTGGACTCTTGACCGGAGGGTTGCGGGATCAATCCCAGGTGGGGGACACTGCTGCTGTACCCTTGAGCAAGGTATTTTACCTAGATTGCTCCAGTAAAAACCCAATTGTATAAATGGGTAATTGTATGTAAAAATAATGTGATATCTTGTAACAATTGTAAGTCACCCTGGATAAGGGTGTCAGCTAAGAAATAAATAATAATAATATTAAGCAGTTGTACATTTGTATTTCATCCAACTGGTACATGAAAAGCAAAAACTACTTTTTCTACAGCCGAGGTACATTCAAGTCTAAGTGCTCAGAACGCGAGTCCAGACTTATCCTATATGCTACGTTTGTTAGAAAGTGCTTTATGTAGTAAATAAACAGCTGGTGTATTTTAGCACTGTATACATTGTCCTTTACTGTTTACTGTAAACTTTTGATTAGGTATGTATTAGCTTTGAAACTTATATTGCTATCGATGGGATTGGTTATGTTTTTTCAAAATACAGAAGATACATTTATTCTAAATAATAATAATAATAACTGATGATAAGAAACTGTAGCCTATTTAGTAACTGAAAAATAATAAAACCAGGTTCGGAGCACAAGTGGCTCACAACAAGCTCTGTCATGGTTCTTTGCTCTATTTTACAAATTAAGTTAGCTAGTGGTTCTGTTGGAGCACATTTTGACTTTGTTCCAGGAAATAGCTAATGTTTATGGTTTGCCATAAAGCTGCCAGGATCTCAACTGTTAAATCTCACAGTGGTGACTGCTTTGATGTTGCTGGTTTCAGTATCAAACTGTACCACAAAATCTCTTAAAATGAGGCATATAATATTTTTACTACTAACCATTGCTTAACAGAGGCAAATATAACAAGCACAAGAATGGTAAATAACTGATTTTTTATTTTTTTAAATGATGGTCACATATAAAATACTGCATGTTGATTAAATGCTTGTGTGCATTATACATATATTGTTTTGTGTAACAACACAAAATGTTTGACGTGCAACACAAAGGCTCTTAAATGATTCCTATTTTACGGGGGCTTATGTCAATGTTATTAAAGCAACGATTTCCAGTTTCAGATCTGCGCTTTATAAAATGGATTTCATATTAATACCTTATGTAAGAGCGTTTCTAAAGTTAGAAATAAAGAGAGGGAAAAAACAATATCCTTTGCACTCCATATAGTCTAACTGCAAATCCATCTGTCTGCACACTGGCAATGTTGATGAGGAGTGAAGTTTGTATGCATAGCCCAGCTTTGGAATTGTTGGGACTGGTGAACTCGGCATGGCTTTTTTGTTTATTTGCCCCTGGCCTTGAATTTTCTGCAAAGTTACATGACCCGCTCTGTGAAAGGAGCTCTTGTGTTGCAATGAGAAATCTGTTACAAATATTTACCATTGGGGAAAGC
Organism: Acipenser ruthenus; assembly: GCF_902713425.1. Classification (NCBI taxonomy): domain Eukaryota; kingdom Metazoa; phylum Chordata; class Actinopteri; order Acipenseriformes; family Acipenseridae; genus Acipenser; species Acipenser ruthenus. The sequence goes on from NC_081202.1 coordinate 11,400,586, forward strand.
AGAAGCATGGAATAGTGCCAGCCAGACAGGCTATAAAATTCACTGCACATTTTAGAATTAGTCCCTGATCAAACTGGGCTAAAATTCAACTTTTTTTTTAATGAGATCATGCTGTCACATATTATTAGCCATATAGACCATCAACTTGTGGATTCCATAATTTCCTCCAGCTCAGACATATGCTTTAATTCAATTTCTCAATAGTAAAATAAAAACACCAGTTTCTTAAAATGTATTGCCTAGTATGTTGCAAATAGTATCATTTCCTAATAATTAGTGACTCACTTCACTTACCATCAAGAAACTTTATAAGCCTGCCCATCTCCAGATGCTATATTATCCTGTAATTTGAAATTTAGAAATGTATTTCATTTTTAAATAGGGAACTACATCATTCTCTAATTCTCTTCTGATGCAGATCATTTGGGGTCTCTGTGGTTCATATTTTCAATCACAACATCCAATTTTCATTTACAGTAAATGGGAGCGCGGTTTTAAAAGTCTATAATTCCCTTGAACTCCGCTAAGTTCCTCTTTACCTCTGTACCAAACTTTGTAGACGTCTTTACTAGCACATTGACATGCAACAAACCTAATGGTGCCCGATACAGGAAGCCCTAATCTTGACTAACTGACAAGATTTAAATTGAGGAGACATCTTCTGCTGATTAGCTCCCACACCCACAATTATCCAACTGGGGTGTCAAGCAAGGTTTAACATCTCCACTGATTCTGGTCTCTGGAGAGATCCAGGAGGAAATGCAATCGCTTTTAATAACTGCTGCTTCTGAACATGCACTCCCCAGCTGCACAATTTCCAGCTATTCAAGCTCCCTTCAAAATTAACCTTTCCAGCGAAAATATAATTTCACACAAAATGAACCACCAAGTGATTTTCAGCATAATTTATTCAAATTGCTGAACTCAGAACAGCAGAGCAATCTGCAGCCTGAATGGACCCATGAATCAAGAAATAAAAAAGTTTATGTACCCAACTGTCTCCTGGCAAATATGGGACTCATTTTAAACATTCCCAGAATTCTTTGTGGATGTTACACTCCAGCACATGCGTCTCATTAAAATTCAATTGATCTGAATTTTTAGCAAATAACGTTTGATTGCTTTCCATATCGTAAAACAGCATGTGTTATATAGCTCTGAAGCACCTATTGTGCAACATATGTGGATAATAGCAGCACATTACCTAAGTCTACAGCCTGCACCTCACTGACCTTAATTCTAAACCCTCCACAGCATTGTCACTTCCGAGTTTTTATTTGTTTGGTTTTTGATCATGCTCTTAAATGTCAGAGTGAATAAAACACTAACTCACTTAAAAGTGTTGGTTCTTATTGCTGTATATTAATTAGATCAGTAGATAAAGCAATGTGATAAATAATTGAATGTTTAATTTTACTAATTAATCTGTTTGGGGAGAATGAGTAAAAGTTAACAAGTGCATCTAGATAGCATTCATATAGCATTTATCAAGAAATGACAATAGGGCCACAGAAAATGAATAATGAACAAAACAAGATCAAGTAATTATCACTAGAGAATACACAAAAGCTTTACACATTTGTGGACTGGCTTTTTTATGAGCATCAAACACTTCAGTTCAAATAGCAGCACCGTGTTCCAGTTTAAAACAATATTTATTGCATACTGCATGTGAAAGTGCTATGTTTTTATTATTTATTGTGGTTTCATTTTGTTATAAGAAAACACATGCTAAGGAATAAAATCCTAACAACTCATTTTGATGTTTTTGGAAGTCCAAAAAAGAACACATTACATAATTTATGAAAAAGTGTCATTACTTCAGCTTGTAGAACAAGTTCCAAATTGTAGCGAGCACTTTGGAACACGATTAAAGAATTCATATTTACAAATTCATTAGGACTTAAACTATATAAATCCTTAAGGGGGAACTGGTTTTGAAAAAACAACAGCAAAAGTGGTTTTGTTATATTGACACATACATTCACCAGATTACTTGTCTTAGAGAAAAGAACAGCATGTTTTATTTATTTTCCCAGTATCTAAAACTATTGTAATTTGATTAAAACAAAATACAGTTCAGAAAATAATGGTTGAATTAAATAAAACACATGTTGTATAGGTTGTATGTTCAGTAAATATGCATTTACACAGTATATTCCAGCTAATTTAATGCCCAATATCATATACTTGATTTTATAGCTGAATAGGAACAGGGATGTGATTTGCCTCAAGGTTGTCCATTAAGTCTGTCTGTGATTTTTAATTGAAACATGGAACTCAAAAGGAAGCCCTTGGGCCAAATGTGGTCTGCAATAACCTTGTGTAATAATAACCACAGGTAATCAACAATTATTAAAACTAGTATTAAGATATGTTTTAACAGACAGTAAAATGGCTTGCATGCAAACATCTACGGATCATATAATTTGTTAGTTGAAGTTTGTGGCATATGTTTCTTTATTAAAGCCAGTTCATTACAATCTCTAAGTCCATAATACTGTACAGTACACCCAGCCTGTGTCTTATGGAATTCCTACAGGTGTTCTTCAGCAAGGATCCCATCAAAAACATTATACTGTACATACACATTCTGTGACATACAATTATTTGTAATTATACACTAATTTATGGTCACACCTTATTTTGTTTTTTGTTTATGAACAGTAAAAAAAAACTAGCTTAGTTATAACATATTAACAAATTGTGATCATTTTGCGTTATATCAGATTATAAATAGGTTACTATATATGAATTAAATGTTAACAAAAATAAACAATTGTTAATTTCTTATTCAGCTAATAGTTAACAGCCAGACACAAAAGATGCCCCTTAAAAAACTGTGTGATCCAATTTACTCATCTTTCATACAGTGCCATATCTAGATTTGTATGGAACTGGCAGGTGTATATGATTTTGAGGTTATAATAATTACAATAATATGTTCCTCTTAGCTCATGCTGATTTTGATACTTGTAATATAAATACTGCCTTTTTTATCGTAATACAGGTATTTAACTACAAAAATGTATCTGAAAAGTTTGATAGGACAGGTGATGGATGCCCTTTACACTACTGGTACTAAGAGCATACACGTTATTAATTAATTAATTAATATATATATATTTTCTAAAATTATAAGAATGTTAAACATAGTATCTGATGTCTGATTATTGGACTGGATACATTGTATGTATATAAATGTAAATTTGTGAAATTCCACTGTTGTTTCAACAAACTTTATTGCCATACATTAAACATTCTATTTATGTAGAAGTTAAGCGTATCCGACTAAATGCATTATTTATGTAGGAAATAACCAGCTTACCGAAGTGTGGCACTCCTGCTACCAGATATTAACAAGAGACATATTTCTCATTGGAAGGCATCTTTGAAGTCTAAATAATAGAAGTATGATTGGGCCCAAGATATCTCAAATAATCCCTAGGAAGCTTTGTTGGAACAAAGAGATTTCTATTTGTAGTTATCATCAGGCAGCATTCTTTCCTCTCTAGAGCAAATATAACAGGAGCAGTGTTTCTCTGTTCAGTTGGTTCTGTCATTGATGAGAGTTCTGCTTTAGATCAGTGGGTTCACGTGTCTGACAGGCAGCACCACTGCTAAATGTTAAATGAAAAGCTGTTGACTTGGGCTGCGCTGAGGAACATCACAGTTAATCGTTCTATTCTCTCTTTTTTATATATGTACCTTTTAGTTTTGTTTAAAAGCAGTGTGGAGTAGTGGTTAGGGCTCTGGACTCTTGACCGGAGGGTCGTGGGTTCAATCCCCAGTGGGGGACACTGCTGCTGTACCCTTGAGCAAGGTACTTTACCTAGATTGCTCCAGTAAAAACCCAACTGTATAAATGGGTAATTGTATGTAAAAATAATGTGATATATGTATAATGTGATACCTTGTAACAATTGTAAGTTGCCCTGGGTAAGGGCGTCTGCTAAGAAATAAATAATAATAATAATATTTCTCAAGGGCTTTTTTTGTATTTCAGTGTGGCAGTTGTTGTGTTTTTATTTCAAGTTATAATTCCCCTCCGTAATGCTTGGCTTTTATTCTTTTAATGCACTTTTAGCATTTAGTCATGAGCTTGTGACTAGTGTTGTGGATAAAGTGTTTTCAAAGTAAAAAAAAAAAGTTTTGTCAAGAGCTCATTTTTCAGTTGTTGTAAGACATAAGGGTAGATGTACTAAAGTGTTGCGCCTTTTTAGGGAATGCTTTGCGGTTCAGCCTTAGATGAATATGTAATTATGGGCGTTCCTGCATAAATCCGCAAAAAGGGGGCAGAGACAGAGCAAATGAAGGTTCACAAATATTATAATGAGATGTACTAAAGCTGCCGACAATTGTGACACTTACAATTGCATCAATTTGTTAAGAACTTTTGAAAGCATGTTTTAAACAGTAGCAATTGTTGCTGGCATTTCCCAGTTCCGCTTTTTCTCATGTGTTGCCAGTTGTGTTCAATGCATGTTTGAGGCGAACACCCAAGTACCTAATTTTCACTGAAGTCAGGGTGTACTTACAAGCCTTGAAAACACGTTTCTATGTTCCTGGTTTTCCCAGCGTGTTGGGAGCAATAGACTGCACACATGTGCCACTAACCCCTCCAGCTCATTCTGAGTATCTATATAGGACCAGGATCTATTGTGTGTTAATTGTCTAGGCTACTAAGTAGGCCAAGTTAAAAATAATAATAATTAAAATAATAATAAAAAAAAACTAACATCATTTAGTTTCAATTTAAATAAATATTTTATTCGCATTGTACACTAATGTGTACAATGCAGCTTCATGATTTATTTTGAGTTACCAGTAGGCTAAAGTAAAAAGAAAGTGCGCTAGGTATTCATTTGATTTTACTACTGTACTGTATACTGTATAGGCCTACTGTACAGATTTATATTTTTACATAATGTAATGTGTAGCATACCCAAAACACATCTGTGTCATTTCAGCACAATGATTTATATTTAAAATACATCGAGAACTGTAAATGTATGTGTGTGCGATTTTATTGTATTGTTTTTAAACCTGACATCTCCTTATGTCGGACCAACATGTCCGGTTTAGCAAGGGGCTTCGACGGCTGCGCTTAGAACGGCTGCTGTTCTAAGACACTGACTGCCAATTTAAACTATCCTGTAGGCCTGGAGCAGTTTACTTTACACTAAATTTGCATCAACCTCACAATTCAACATACCCCAACCACAGTTTGGATCACTTAATTACTTTTTTTTCTTTAATTTTTAATTTAAGTGCAGGCTGGTTACCTAAGCAAGCAACCATTATAACAAAGAAACTACAATCCACTTACCTATTTCAACGCCAATTCAAACAGCAACGCGAACTCCAGCTAGGGGAAGAAGCAGATACCACACGTGTTTGCAGATTATGCTCTCAAAACTAAATAATTGCAGGGTTATAGCTCTCAATATGTATGCAGGACACCACAGAACTGACACACATGCCCCCTAGTTAGAGGACAATAGAAAGCTAAAGAGCCGCAATATTTTAACAAAAACAATGTTATTTTGATTCTTGCACCCTTGCATGTATAGACGTTATCCTTCGGGCACTCTCTGCTGCAGCAAACCACAACTCAACTCCCGCTATTTATTTGAACAATGTTGTGCAACACTCACAATGTATGCTACAGATCTCACTAAGAAGACGCAACAAATATTGAAATTAGTATATTGCGGCTCTTTTCATGAACATATTTTCTCTTAGTACATATGACAAAATGTATACTTTGCGAATTGTCACAATGAAAATGCAAATTGCGGTATGTTTGCGCTGCGACTGACCCATCTTAGTACATCTACCCCACAGTCTTTCAAACAGTGCTAGTCGGCATTATTTGTTTTTGGTTAATATTTTTTTCATTAACTGATTGATTGGTTTAAATATTCCCCATTTGGACTCTTAGGCCCTGTCCACACTATGCCTTTAAACCGTATTAGTTGCATTTAAGCCGGCTTAAAAGTGCTAAATACGGTTTGCGTCCACACTACGCAGCATTTAATACCGTACTCGAGAACTGGACTCGAGACCATCTCAGGAGGTAGTCTTGAGTCCGATTCTAATTAGAGCGCATCAGGTAGTGCGGTTTATCAGAAGTGTGGACGCTGTAATACCAAACTACATGTTTTGTGTATCCTCCAATGTCCCCAAATGCTTTGTGGTATGTTTGGCGAAATACTCTGAGCAGGCGCCCGAAGGAGTTGCTATCACTGTACACTCCGCACTAGGTATTCATTTTTATGCTTCAAAAAATCTTTCAGGACATCTCTGTTAAACTAGTGGGGAAAATCGTATTTTTCTTGAATCGTACTTGTATTTGCTAGAACCAAAGTCATTGTATTTATCTTGCTCTTAACTGTATTATTATTTGTACTGTGATCCTTGAAATGTATTTTTGTTTACGACTGTAAGTCGCCCTGGATAAGGGCGTCTGCTAAGAAATAAATAATAATAATAAATAAATAAATAAATAAATAAATAAATACATAAATAACAAAAACACAGCGTTAAATTAGGCGACTGCAAAAATGAAATGCGAGTTAAAAGTAGGATCGGGGATGAACAAATTATGTAATTTGTCAGCTTTGTTTGAAATAAAATTAAGAGGACCCGAATTAGGCTCAGGCAAGATATGAAGGTAAAAACAAAGATTGTTTTGTAATTAACAGCTCTTTCTGAGTTTAATTATAAAACAGAATCAGCTCAATTTATTTAAAGGGACTTCACCTGATTAAAAATAAAACCTGAAAACTTCAAGCCCTACTTGTGTGTGTGTGTGTCTGTTCGGATTTACTTTTTCCACAGTACTTGTTATATTTCATTTATGCAATATGGACCTCTGTTAATATGGGGCATAACACATTATTTTAAAATAAAATACAGTGCATGGTGGGATACTGTCGTATTAATTTCCACTGTTCGTTGCGCTGCTGGGAATTGTAACTGAACTATTCTAATGGTGTGTGGACGCATTAAGCCTGACTAAACATGAAACTGTACTTCAGTGTGGACACTTTGAGCTGTATTAATTAGAGCGGTTTCGAGTACGGTTCTCGAGATCGGTTATATAGTGTGGACAGGGCCTTTCATTCACCAACAGGAACTGGTTCTAATAAAAATAGAAAAATTAAAAACTGCTATTATGATTACAATGATTTAAAAAAAAAAAAAAAAAAAAACATTATTTTGGCATGTTTATCTAATGTTCAATGTAAATTACATTATAAGATAATGCCGTTTTACCAAATGTTCACAGGTAGATTACAGGAAATATTTTATTTAAATTAATTTGATGTTATTTGAAGAATAATTTTCTTGTGCGGAATGGTGTGCTGGTTTATCTGCAGGTACTTCCTGTTTGTCTTAAACCCTCTGCTGGAATGAAATGGTAGTTCACCCTACCACCTCTCCTTCCTGGGGCTTGGTAACTGATATGCTGTGATCTCACATCCCATACATTTGCCCAAAGCCACATTCTGATGTACTTTTTACTCATGCAAGCTAAATTTTATTTTATTTTTTTATTTTATTTTATACACACTAGGAAAATGTCATTAAGGTGGCACAGCCAGCTTGTTTTCAATATCCTGTGTTCTAATACAGCCATATATCAGTTGGAGGGTAAAATCACATCATATCTATGAAGACAATATGCCTTTTTGAACCAGGGTATATGTTATTTGTTGAGTAGTTTTCTAACTGGGACAACATTACAAACAGTTACCTAACCAAGGAAGTCAAAATATAGCTTTTAAATCAATTCACGATCACTACTAGACCCACAACCCCAGTTACAAAAATTAACTGATACAATATAGACTTTTATTACCCACAACATGTGAATCCAATTCTAAACAAAATGATGACTTACAAATGTTGAGAGAAGAGAAATCCTTCTAACTAAGGAAATGCTCAAACACAATTTAATCTGACAGAAAACAATAAAAATCAATGACTCCTCAGCGCCTCTGGCCAGAACATTAGGAGCTTGTTACAGAGTGTCGGTGAGAACACAGCAAGGGAGAGAGCAAAGTCCAGTTTCATTTCAGACATGCCTGATGTATAAAGAGTACTGATCCTAGAACCTGGGCTCCAATGCTATCGACTCGGGCACATACAAAGCAGAATCCACATTCACAGTCATGTAACCAGAAGAGTAAGCTACCCCTGTTCTTTTTCTTTAAGGGGGGCACAATTGAAAACGTAAAGGTAAATGGTCATGCAAGGGAAAACATATCTTTCATCTACCACTATAAAGCACTCAATAGTGTTCATTTTAGAATACATAAGACAAAAGTCTTTTTTAATGTCTTTAAATCAATGTATTTGTGGATTTTCTGTTTACCCTGTAAATTGTGCAAATTTTTAAACAAAACCCCAAAATTGCATGTTTCTTTTACAAACTATAACATACATATGCAAAACAGAAATCAACCAAAAGAACTGCTGAACATGCAACAGTGTAATGCAGGGTCTGTATATTACCTTTCATAAGCATTTACTGGAGACAAAGACTGATGATCAGTTGTTTTTTTTCTACTGCTACCGACACCAATGCTTGAGTGCTTGAGAGCACTCCATTATCAGCATTCTAGGGCTGTCCTCATTCACCTTACACAGCACTGCATTAAACACAAATATAGATATTGGGAATGGAGAAGGTTGGTTGAATCATTTTTTTTTTTAATTGGTCCTTCTAAGTTAATAACTTTCTTTGGGTAGACAACTGTCTCAGTGGCTGGACAACGGTATGAATGTACCGGTACACAACACTGGTTTGTACAGCTCTTGCATGTTTAAAATTGTAATTCCTTTCCACAGTAAAAATAAACATTTTTAAGACCCTATACCTGTCAATGACAGGATAAATCAACAAGTTTTCAAACACTGATTGGTTTTGTCCTCACAATGGGAAATAATACTGTATGTATATACTTTTGTCTGAAATGCCTCATCATGTATGAACAGATGTTGCTTCATCGGAAACACTGAGGTCTCATCTTGTGCAGTAACTGTTGATGGACACCTTTGTTTACAGTATCAAAGCTGTAATAGTCAGACATTGTTAGTCTCCCATTATGTTTAAATTTATATTTTTGTTTAGTAAGAATTAATAGCATGTAATGATTTATTTTTAAAATGTCATATAGGGCATGGTAGTCTATAAAATGCTACTGGTAAGTATTCGTGTTGAAGAAAACTGTTTAAAGATGTATCTCTCTTTGAAGAACATTTTCCTTTCTTATATCCCTATCTGGATGGAATAAAAAAAAACATAGTGGAGCTGAGGTAATGGAAAAACAAATTAAAATACATTTGAAAGTGTTTACTGTGTTATATTACTGAGAAATAAAATAGATGAAAGTATATGAAGTAGATTCATAATGGCAGTTTTAAGAAAAACATGCAGACATTTTCCTATGCTCCAAGCAGTGGCTTAAGAAACATTTCAGCATGCTGAACAGTTTGAGGAAATCAAAATACAACCTTAACGTTTAGGTTGTGTGTTTCAGCATAGCAATATTGTATTTGTCATTTAAAAGTACCCCTAATAAATAAATAACAGACATTTTACTTACATTGTGGGGAAATATATATTAGCTCAAAGAATATTGTAAGGTTCATTAATGTGACATTGTAAAATAGGATTTCTATACTTTTTTGCTCTCTGAAACTACACATATACTGTATAATCCTGTTCTTGAGATGACAGCTCAAGAACATGCCATCGTTACCACATATGTGACACCACAGGTGTGTCTCCAATATGGGTGACAACTGCTGACTTCTGTGATCAACACATAATTAACTCTGAATACAGAAAGTGCATAACAAAGTGATCTGGACATGATGGATTGTGATCCCGGGGCCAAAATCAGCTTCACCACGTCATACAGTACCACCAGGGGGGCACAGGAGGAATTAGGTAGGCCGCTGAGCGCAGATAAACCTTGTGCATGCTGGGATAGGGCCATTGTAAGGTCACGGTGGGTGTGCCTGATTTTGGATAACAAAAAAAGTCATCTAACTACAGTAGGATATCACTGAGGGGAAAAAGCCCCAGTGCTTTTCTCCAGTGATCTAGCCATATATTTCTCCTTCACAGCCTTTGGATAATTTGCGCAGTTCCCCTTCTCCCACAAGATAATAAATATCATATCACAAGGATGGCAGTGCTCCTTCATGGAACACTGACTGTTTATTAGAGGCGAAAAAGTTTAAGAGAAATGCTAACAATGTTCATTAATGGCCTGCATCCAAGTTTAATGAGGTGTGTCAGTATGCGGACTGGGCAGCATCAGTGGCATAATGGTGGTGGTAAATGGGAGTAATTGGGTCCAATTGTACAGTGAAGCTTCCAGGAATGAGCCCCAACTGCCAACTGACAATGACAGAGCAATTATGGCAAGGCAAGCGAGCTGTGTCAAATTAGCACTCAGTGAGAACTCATTTTTCAGTGATGTGCTTGCTCTACAACACCACAAGTGATAGCTACTTTATTGTGAGTGATAGGGAGACCAGCTTTTATACTGATGTTCTGATTTGTCAATAGCTGTATTTGAAAGCTTAGTGTCACAAGTATATAGAGATATTCGAGGAGAGTGGAGCGCGGCTCACGATCCGATGGAGAGACTTTGCCGGGAAGGTCATCTGTCAATGTGGCTGTCAAAGGCAGATCACACAATACGAGCAGGGAATGTTCAGCCAACTTAAGTAATTACATCTGACTAGGATTTGAAGATGTCTTCTTTTGTTGGCTTACAATGGATGCATAATCTATATTTGATTGTAATCAGTGCAGTCAAATGATCTCTTTTTGTTTTATTTTATTGCAGTATTCCCCTTGCCTTGCAGTTGTGAACTCTATGTTACATTATTTTGTACCCAAGAATCTAGACATGAGTTGCTGTGGGATGGACTGTGATACTGTATATATTTATATGACCTCAAACAGGAAGGAGAACGGGACTATCCAGTACTACAGCAGTGCGGGAAAGAGGAGCTTCAGCTAACACTTGAATGTGTTGTTTATAGATTTAAAGAATTCCAAAGCTGGAGTTAAACAATTATCTTTTTGCTCAGTTTTAATGTCTTCTTATACATCTACATTTTCGCAGAGTAACAACAATTGGTCTGAATGGAATCTTATCCATCTATCATTTTTAAAAAAAATCTTTGAGGGGCATATTTCTGAAAGCCTTGCCAGTGGTTATTGCTTGATGTCAGCCATTTAAAGGAACTTCTTTACACTATAAAGGATTAACATTTCCTTCAGGCTTGATAGCCTTGCTTAATTCTAAGTCTATTGATTGCCTAGTAGAGCTATCTTCAAAATAATGAATTTTAAATGGTTCCAGTCAATTGTATGCTTGTGGCAGTGCAGAAGCTGTAAATAGTGTGTGTGGGAATGTAAGTTTGGCAGGGATGGGGTTAAGTCTGTCCCTGGCAGCAATCACAGGTGTGATTAGGTAACTGAGTGCTAATTGGGGAGTGGCCACAAGTATTTAAGGAAGAACTTTGTCTGGTGGAGGGAGTTTGGAACTGTATGTAGTGAATGCCTAGCCTACAGTTGCTGTGTGTATTGTATTGTATTGTATTGTATTGTATTGTATTGCCTTCCCTTGCCTTGCCTTTTGCTTTTTTATTTATTCCTGTTTTTGTGTATTAAAAGTGGGCAACAGCACTGAAACGGCAGCTTTTCTTGTCTCTGAGTCTCATTCCTGATGCAATCCTGCCACAACGCTATTTAAGCAATGCACATTAACCATAAAAGCGGACTTAAATAATCTTGCTATCATGTTCAATTTGACCAGGTTACTAACAGAGTTACATCCTGTGGTCCAGCATCTCCTCTGGTACAAAGTGTATCCAAGTAAAATATTAAAAACATCATGTTTGAAAAAACAATTGCTAACATCTGACACATTAAATAAAAAAAATCAAGACAAAAAAATAATAATCATTTTATATTGATATATAATCTTGTATATTATCTGAACTATGCATTGTATGTTTTTCTAGTGCTAATCTTACCTATTGACAAACCAACTTGAAAACATTTACTGTTGTCAAAAAATAAATAAATAAAAAAAATTAGCATAAACCAATCGGCCAGTGTTATTTGTCGAAATAGGTACAATATTATAAAGGTAATTTATATTGCGTGTTGAAACCTTTTTTTTAGTCATGCTTCATGTGTTTTAGTCATGCTTAGTCATGCAAAAATGTGTTTAAGCTTGAATAGTTTAAAAGCTTGAGCAAGAACTAAAATGCATATTTTGTCATATTTTATAAGCATTTCTGACTAACCAAAAAATACTAACTAGCATTTCACTGGGTGCTGAATGCATTTATACACATAACATGTATTTAAAAGCCTAAAATATCTTACAATGCTTTGAGAGGACCTGTTTTTAAATTAGTCAGGAAGTTTGCTGGTTTACTGTAAAGGGAGTTGAAATAATAGTGATAATTTTTATTACCTATTGTTTATTTTATATCAAGCTACTAAAATGCTATAAAAGTATAGCTATTGCTCACCTGCAAGTCATTCATTCATAAATTCATTCATTCCGCCATTCATTCATTGGAGTGTAATTGTGCTACCTAAAAATTGAATAGTGCATCAAAGTGGCTCTAAGGTCTCAAAATTGTAATATATAACTGTCAAAATGGTTAAAAAGGAAAAACATTTGATTTGTCTTCACTGGAGGAACGCATATTTGTCAACTGAGTTTTGAAATCGCGAATGTATTGCTCAAGTCCCCTGTGAGATTTTGAGAACTTGACAGGTACATATTTTTTCACTACTAACAGCTCTTCTATAATGAAAACTAAATACACAAATCTTTTTTTTTCCTCTTGACAGATGCATTGTTGCCAATGGGATTTGCTTCTCAGGTTTGAGTTGTCAAGAGAGAGAAACAATAGGCAATCAAAGTTACAAGCATACAGATACTCTGAATCAAAAGGCCAGACTTTAGCGGTATACTAGTGAGGCTTGCTTGTATAATTAAGCAACAGAGGAACCAAGGCCACTTAATCTTCCCCCTAATGGTAAGTCCAGCCCATCACAGCCTTCCTCTTGGGGGGCAAACTGTAGCCTCTTTTGGGGTCACCTGTGTACCCAATTGTCATTGCAGATTCTTTTTTATCAACTAGAGAAGTCTTTGCATGGGTTCTGGCATTAATCCATTCATCATTGTTTTGTTCCTTTAAGAATTCGCAGGGCAAACCAAGGGTCCTTCAAAAGCACTATTTATCATCTTGTTTTAAAGATAGTGGATGTGACAAACAAGCGGAATGGTAGAGTTCTTTACAGCTACTTGTTACATTAGGGCCTGCGTTTTCTCTGGAGGAGAGTATAGTATCACGTGTGTAGTAGAAATGAAAGTTAGTTACATATCTAGGTCTTTTTTTAAAGTGTGCATTAATGCAAAGTGTGCAGGTGTTACCCAGCTGGAATTTCAAGCAAGTGCTGCTTGCTGTTAACTCGAAATAATTGGGATCTGGAACAAACAATCATGGGCTTCATGCTGATTTATAAATATTCAATACAAGTTACAGTACATGGACTAGATGACAGTGAATTGATTATAGAATGTTCCAAAGCTGCAGGCAGTGTTTAAAAGGCTGGCTCCAGGCCCGGACATTACATCGTCTCCTTTCCGTGTTCAACATGGCTGAAAGTGTGGCACACGATTTGCACCCGAGCGACAGATGGTTTTTCCAATGCAGTTCTGAGACATTATTATATGTTGTGAGAGTGATGTGGAAATAGAAGGCTCTACCGGAGGAATATTGCCTTATCAATTTGAGCCAGAAGCGTCAGGCTCTTGTTTATACAGTACTTAGCTTTTTTTCTCCTCTTTTGTTATTAGATGTATTGTTTTATATTTTCTAGGGTTAGAAATTAAAATGTAATATTATGTTACAGCTGCGAAACAACCCTTATGTTTAGGTGCCAAATGTTTTATTATTATTATTATTATTATTATTATTATTATTATTATTATTATTATTATTATTATTATTATTAGGGACTGTAATGTTTGTGGTTTGAGTTTTCAAAATGTATCTTTGCATGTGTAGGTGTACCAGGTGTGAGCCAATGAACCTTGAAGTTGAGTCTCATTGCTGCCAAGAAACCTCACAGGTCCAATGTATTACAATGCATCCTGGATTCCACATGGATATTTGGGTTCTGGAAATTGCTTGGATTGATTGTTGTAGACAGTAAGACAATCCTTAATCTGTATGGCACTTATATTAAAAAATATTGTCACATCTCCTACAAACAGTTTGTACTCTGAAGACTGCAGTAACATGTTAAAATGTTAAAATGTCTAAATTTCATTCCAAGATTAAGTTGTTTATTCAGTGAATTTCTATTTGGCATTAGAAAAACAGAGGAAAGAATGTTAAACTGTCTGCATCATCACTAACAAGAAAAAAGAGGATATGTAACCCTACAAAAAGAGGAAAATACTGGGCATCAATGATACAAATACAAATAAAAAATACTTTTCATCTGAAATTTTCTCTGGACGAATCCACATCTTTGGGGTCATTGTATGAAGAGGATTCAAGGTCATCCTCTCAAGAAGAAATGGATGAACAAGAAGCGTAAATGCAGCTGAGAGGATAGGTGTAAATCAAACACCATATCAGTCTGCATATTTGGAGAAATCACACCTCAGACACATTTTTTACCGTGATGACCCCAAGGAGTAGAAAATGACCAATAACCATGCAAAGTTACCAGAATAAATGTAATTTATTACCAATGCAATTACCAAAGTGTTATAGCAGGCATTACACAATGCTTATATTAAATTAGATTTGAAAAGTATATATAGGATTACATACTGCTGATATTGAAATTAACACAACACCACATGAAAAGACGGAAGTCCCTTTTTTTGGTTTGAAGATAATGATGATTAGACTTACATGCCATATTCTGTACAAGTGATGTGCATTGAGTTTCCTGATGACAACTAGAACTAAAATGAGCCTAAGCTGTTTGAAATTCAGTTCAGGGTTTAGGCTCCCAGAAGTGCAGGCCTTCCAGATCATGTCCATGCTTAACTTATCTCTCACTACTTAATTTTACACAACTGCCTTGTTTTTTATTTATTTCCTTTGTCTTTAACTGGATATGACCAAGAGGTTTATTGTGCAAAGCTACCTTGCATGCCAATGCTCATATAGCCTTACAAAATAAACTCTTTACAAAAAGTAGCTTCAGCGAAAGGTCAGTCTGATGGTATTACACTAAAACCACCACTTGGCTCAGATGAAGTCTCATCTCAGTTATAAATAATAAGCCAACAAGACTTGTTGTCTTAATAATTCCAAACCCTCTAGTAATTTAATAAAGCACTTGTGCCCCTCTGTCCCTATGCAGAATGATAAC
Organism: Acipenser ruthenus; assembly: GCF_902713425.1. Taxonomy (NCBI): domain Eukaryota; kingdom Metazoa; phylum Chordata; class Actinopteri; order Acipenseriformes; family Acipenseridae; genus Acipenser; species Acipenser ruthenus. Next base: position 11,416,043 of record NC_081202.1, read on the forward strand.
CATGGCCTAGAACAGGTGTTATTTAGTTAAAATGGCCCACTGAGATGAAGTTTGTAACAGAGACTATTACGTGGTTTCACCATTGACACTAATGGGATGTTACAGAGATTTAGAGTGATTTTAATGGTTCCCAGGTTGTGCTCTAATGGTGCTCTTTTTATTACGCGTATACCATGAATCTGAATGGCGCTGTTGTGAAATCTCACTGTATGTTTTTTGTACTATTTACACTGTGCAAACACTGTGACAAGCGTGTTTTGCAAATCAAGGGAAAGCTGGGTACTTGTTGATGCATGGTTTCTTCACGTTTTGAACTCAAATTGGTGTGTCTTGCTAATCATTCCCCACGTGAGATGTGACAGGCTCAACCAAAATGCTTCACTGGAACATGTGTGCTAATGCCCTTCTGAATAATACAGAACAAAAAAAGACAGCTTGGGGAATCAGAAGATATTTGCTTTAGACAAGACATTCAGAGACACAGTGTCACAATCAGAAGTTTTTTTTCTCTGAACATTTGTAATACAATCCAAACAGCTGTTTAAATGTGCACCTTACCTGTGTATTTCAGTTCATCTTTTTAAACTATTTCATCTGTCATCAAAGTTATTTAGCCAGATATAACTTTCGCAGTTAAGCCTCCAAAATAAAAGGCTAAACTAATTAGCTCTCAGTAGCTTCAAAGGTATTCCACAGTACTGTATGTGTATCGAGCTGACTTTCTCCAGAACAACTGGAAGTGCAGAGGGCTCTGTACATTTTTCTTAGTAATTGCCAAAAAAAAATACACGTTTACAATAATGTGTAGGATCATACAGGAAAATGTGAGACATGCGAAGTGATGCATATTAAAGAAGACTAACTGGAATTATATTGTTAGCTCTTTTCCTTTAAACTGATTGTGCTGTATTACATATTTTGTATAAATCTTCAATACTTAAATAATTTATCACAATTTACCATTCTTCCTAATTACCATGGACATTTAACACATAGGATTAGATACATTGATCTTCTACATTGATCAGGATGAGGTTAGGGAAATCAAGTTACGCTTTTTATTTTAATGACATGTGCTTATTCTGTAAGTGTCCCCACTTAACTTACATAGTGACACTTTTGACCTACACTCATTTATATTACATACAAATGACCCATTAAGGAAGTTACCCAAATCCTTTTTAAATCCACTCCGAGTACTAAAGAATTGAGCAGACTCTCCAAGGAGCAGGGGGCACTTTTTTGACACAGGTCTCAACAGATTGAACTACGAGGGGACACTATAGAATGTGTTGGACGAATAACATTACCACATCATAGCTAGATTCAAAGGCCCTCGCTCACTTTTCTATCCCTTTACTGTAAGCCACTAGTAGCCATAGGCATTTAAAGAGAAAGCCTGGAGGATTGACAGGCTTGGCAGTCATTACACGCTGGATTGAATACTAGATTACTCCAAAGTGGCTTAGGGTCAAGAATCAGTGTGTTCCCTTTTGGCACGCAATGACATTAATACCCTTACTGTATTAGTCAATTACTTTAAAGCCGCTGCTCTAGCCCCCCTGGAGTTTACTCTGGACATTTGAATTGCTCCCATCAGCTTTTTAGCTGTCAAATCACTGCAGCCATTCCAAACACCAAACCAAGAGATATGCCTGCCACAATCATCAGCTGACCCCTTTGAGTGTATTTTTCAATAGCAATGTAATAATTACTGTGACATAAAATTGTGTAGTTGAGAATAGTATAATGCTTTTATATTATATATATATATATATATATATATATATATATATATATATATATATATATATATATATATAGTAAACGAGCCCCTTTAAAAATACGACCCAGAGCAATGAAATGGAGTTTTTCCGCGCTGACGCGCTAATTTTTAATGCACACAAAAATAAAGAAAATACAAAACAAAACCTAACTCCGTTTTGGAGCACTTACTATACAGGTAATTTCCCTGACTAACTTGCAGGACGGCTATGCCGTTTACCTGTCACCACAGAACAAACACTAACACGCTTAACAAAGCACTTGCTCTCAGCACTTCTCGGAAGCAGCGCACCTTCCTTCTGCCTCCTTCTACTCAGCAGCCTCGAGCAGACTGACTGCTCTCCTTTTAAACCCCGCACCTGGATCTAATTTTCCAATAACACCCAGGTGCGGATGATAATTAATAATAAAACAATTAAACAATTAAACTAAACAATAAAACAATTAACAAAACAATTAGCAAATTAAATGAAACAATAAAGCAACCAATCCAAACAATTAACAAAAGGTGCATTCTCTCGCAGGGAGGTTTTAACCCCCTCCCTGCTGTCTCTCACAAACCTCTCACAAATATATATATTTGAAAGGATTACCTTTGGGCACATAACAACGTCAATTACAGGAACCAAGAAATTTAATTATTAGTGGTTATAGGGTGACAGCTATTATTTGTCTAAATTTCTGTATTTTTTTCTTAAGGAAGTGAGTAATAAAAACTGAACTTCACTGCACATGACAATAACTTAAAAGTGTTGCCAGTTTCATAGGTCATTCAAGTGGCTCACATGAGTTTAGACCTTTGATAACTGAAGGGAGGAATGTTTCATAATCCATAAAATAGGAATAAAAAGGAAAATTGCTGTACAAATTGACTTGCATTAAGAAAGCTGATGTTGGAAGTTCTGTGAATGTGGATTCTACACAATAGCAATCTCACCTTACGGGTTTTAACACAGACAAAATAAGTTTGAATGACATGCCAACCACACAACTGTAAAAAAATGTTAATAAATAATAACTAAAAACTAAAATACTACTACTACTACGACTACTACTACTACTAATAATAATAATAATAATACTTTTTTTAGCACTATGAATTTTGCATATTGCAGAGAGAGGATACTGTACAAAAACATTATAATAATAAAAGATGTGCTGGGCACAACATATAATTACCAATAAGATGTTATATATTTCCATAAAACGCTTACCTTGTTTCAAATTAATTGGTGGCTATTTTATTGTGTAAAATGTTGATAAAGAGCATTTACTCTAAAACCAAAGAGAACGGCCCTGGGTTAGTAGCTTGCAGCAGAACCTGTCTAGCCTTTGGTTGCTTGTGGTGTAACTAATTAGGATGTGTTCGAATGGGAAAGGCCTGCAGGGTCTTCTCAAGGTCACATCAGCCTCACAGAAGCCAGGCAATAAATTTAAAGTTTAGAAAAGCAGTGAGCAAAGGGCCCAGTGAAAATTGAGATAAAAAAATCCCTGGACTCTTCATTTTGTGCTTCTGGGAGCTACTGATCAAGACTTCTAAATCCGGCTGTCAACTCTACTCAGGGCATTAAGTGTTCTAATGTATGTTAACTTCCGAAGCAAGTGGAAAAAGGATAGATAGATAGATAGATAGATAGATAGATAGATAGATAGATAGATAGATTTACATAACTCAATGGAAATTTATAATTTCTAGAAATTTCTCAAAAACAAAGAATTTTAGGAAAAAATCTTTTGTACCAAAAGTTTTGCTTTTGTGGGTGAGGAAAAAAAGTTACAAGAAATAGATGTCTAGAATTATTAATTACAGCAATTTTTCTGCAAAACTGCTCATTCAAAAGTATTCATACCCTGACAAGGACAGTGAAATGAATAGCTAGTTGAGGTACCTTTAGCAATAATAACCTCTTTTAAACGACTAGGATATCTGTCAATCAGCTTTTGGGATGATTCTTTAGTGATTTTTGACCATTATTCAAAGCAATAGCCTCCAGAGCCTACTCCTTGCACAGCCTCCTTCAACTCATACCACAGATTATCAATCGGATTTAGATCAGGACTTTGACTAGGCTATTCCAGAACCTGTTTTATTCTTCTTTAACCATTCTGAAGTAGAATTTGATGTGTGCTTTGGATCGTTGTTTTGTTGGAATGTCTAGTTGCGCTTTAAACCAAATTTTGTAGTGGAGGGTTTCAGATGATTGGCCAATATCTTTTGGTATCCTATGGAATCCATTAGAACAATAGTTATTTATAATAGAAACAATACTTGAAATTGGGATACTCAAATGCTTCTTCTTCTTGTAGCCTTCTCCAGCTTTATGAAAATAAATCATTTTCTGCCTAAGGTCTTCAGATAGCTCTTTACTTTTTCCCATATTGACTTATTGGTAAAGACCTCCTATGCCTAACCCTTTTATACTCTTTAAGAATGTTTACCTACAATCCAGTGTTTTCTAGACTTTTATAGAATAAGGTTCTACCTTTAGACAATACTATCATATCATCAAAGGGTATGAATACTTTTGAATTAGCATTTTTGGAGTTTTGCAAAAAAAAAAAGCTAAAATAAAATATTGTAGACATCTATTTCTTGTACCTTTTTTTCCTCATCCACAAAAGCAAAACTTTTGCTACAAAAGATTTTTCCTAAAATTCTTTGTTTTCGAGAAATTTCTAGAAATTATACATTTCCATTAGGGTATGTAAACTTTTTACTACAACTATATATATAAACCATTTTTTACCCTGTTTAATTTTTTTGGGGGGGGTGGTTAAACTAAAGACATCATTACACCTCAGTATCGAAAACCGTGTGTGCTTAAACCTGGTTTTCAGTCCAGAATCAATCAGAGTGACTCAAGGTCTTGTAGCCAGGAAGACTGGCCATGTGTGAAATAAGATGCACCAGCCTGAGCTGTCTTCATTGTTTCCAAGAGTGCCAATCCCATGCTATCATAAAGCAGTGATTATATGACTTTCTGAGGTTTACGAAGAACCGAAACATCATCGGCAAGTGACATCAATCCATTCTACTTCAACAACTACTGTAGCAAAATTATTGTAAATGGTATCGACTCATTTGCAGTATTGCACAAAGCCTGAATTTCCAATTACAGTGCTTTGGTCTGGGTTTGGTACAATTGTTTGCAGTGTGTATTGTAACACTAATGTATTTGCTTACGATTGTAAGTCGCCCTGGATAAGGGCGTCTGCTAAGAAATAAATAATAATAATAATAATAAGATTAACAGGTCATTATTCCAAGACACTGTCCCAGCAAAGTCTTACATCCAGTTCTGGAGTACAGGAAGTACTACGCAAAACTGTGAAAAAAAAGCTGCAGTTCTTTATATCAGGAATTCCAGGTCTGTAATACTGATCATCCACTAACAGGGTTTCAACCTGAGACACTTGTTACTAAAAGAAAATATAAAAACTAAGGATTAAATAGCGGCTGTGACAACCAGAAAAAAACTGAAATGGTCAACGGGTAAAGTTATACATTTGCAGTGAAAATTGCTCAATTATCCCTATTTTGAGTCAAAATGCATCAACACAAAGGCACCTGGCAACATAGACTTAACAAAGTACTGGCACACTTTCGCTTATAAGTAGCTTATTGATCCGAGAATCTCATCAAGAAGCTTCTTGAAGGATCCCAGGGTGTCAGCTTCAACAACATTACTGGGGAGTTGATTCCAGACCTTCACAGTTTTCTGTGTAAATAAGTGCCTCCTATTTTTTCTGTTCTGAATGCCCCTTTCTCTAATCTCCATTTGTGACCCCTGGTCCTTGTTTCTTTTTTCAGGTCGAAAAAGTCCCTTGGGTCATCATTGTCAATACCTTTTAGAATTTTGAATGCTTGAGTCAGATCACCGCCTAGTCTTCTTTGTTCAAGACTGAATAGATTCAATTCTTTAAGTCTTTCTGCATATGACATGGCTTTTAAACCTGGGATAATTCTGGTTGCTCTTCTTTGCACTCTTTCTAAGCAGCACTGTCCTTTTTGTAGCGAGGTGACCAGAACAGAACACAATATTCTAGATGAGGTCTTACTAATGCATTGTAAAGTTTTAACATCACTTCCCTTGATTTAAATTCAACACTTTTCACAATATATCCGAGCATCTTGTTGGCCTTTTTTATAGCAAATCAGGTTTATTGGTCTGTAGTTACCTGGTTGGGTTTTGTCTCCCTTTTTGTGGATCGGTATTACGTTTGCAATTCTCCAGTCTGTCAGTACAACCCCTTGTCAAGAGACTGTTGCATGATCTTGGGTAGCGGTTTGTAAATAACTTCTTTCATTTCTTTGAGTACTATTGGGAGGATCTCATCCAGCCCAGGGGATTTGTTTATTTTAAGAACTCCTAGTCCCTTTAACACTTCTGCCTCTGTTATGCTAAAGTTATTTTAAACTGGATAGGAACAGGTCGACATGTGGGCCATGTTGCCTGTATCCTCCTTTGTAAAAACTTGTGAAAAGTAATCATTTAATATATTTGCTATTTTTTTCTCTTTGTCTATGATTTTGCCATTTATATCTCTTAGACATTTTACCTCCTCTTTGAATGTTCTCTGCTGCTATAATATTGGAAAAACTTTCTGGAACTGGTTTTAGCCCCCTTAGCAATGCTCATTTCTATCTCTCTCTTGGCCTTTCTCACTTCCTTTTTGACTAGTGTTTGCAGTTCCAAGTACTTTTTCTGTGTACTTTGTTCTTGGTCCCTTTTAAATGCTCTGTAAGTGCCTTTTTTCTCTGAATATTTTATTTTAATTGATCTATTAAACCATTTTGGCAATTGTGTTTAAAATTTAGATTTGTCTACTTTTGGGATGTAATTGTTTTTTGCCTCTAGTACTACATTTCTTTTAAAAAACAGCCATCCTTTTTCCATGGGTGTTTTCTGTATTTTACTCCAATCTATTTCTGTTAGTCTCTATTTCATACCTTCATAGTTTGCCTTTCTAAAATTGTACCTACACACAATTTGTTTTTATTATATTGTTTAGAAAGTACTGTAACTACCAAATGGGAAAAACTGCAACATTAATAACAGTTAGTTAAGGCATTTCCCAGTTTTGTGCTTTTCATAATTTCTGACACCCAAACTCTTCTAACTATTTAAACTCTTCGTACACCCATTACCCTGGTGCTACCTTGCCCCCTGCCCCTCATGCCAAACTAATATCCCCTTCAATATCAGTTTCCTGTCTGTCCACCTTGACCCTCCTCAAGCTAAGTCGAATGAAACCCGACTGTAGAATCTCTCACTGCCTATGTGACTGTCAGAGCAGACGTGAGGAAAGCACATCATTATGAAAATGTATAAAAAATCTACGAGACTTTCAGGCAGTTTTTAATGATTTTTGGTAACCGTTAACATCCAGTAATGCCCTATAATAGCATTTTCATTGACATTTTGGGCTGTTAAAATCTGTGTGTCTAGATACAGAAAATCAACCCTCTCCTTAACCTCTTATCTTCCTAGCCTACCTGAAGATTATACTTTTATAACTTTATAAGGATTCAACTCAGGGCTCAATTGTTTATATATAAAAACAATTGAGCCCCCAGTTGAATCCTTATTACTGTTTTTACATTACAAACATAGTCAACATCAGTCTAAGCATCTAATTATAATAACTGTAATCTGGGGGAAAAAGCATTTTATAGAAATACGAATTAATGCAATAAACAAAGCAACCATGGACCACTTTGGTGATTTGATGAACACATTATTAATGATCAAATTGAAATACAAACAGATCCACATGCACTATTTTTCCTTCCTAAAAGTTAATTTAATTGGGCCCTAAAGTGGCTTCATGAATATCATTGTATTTTATTCATAAAAACATACTTTAAATAACTCATGAGTTAACGCTAATAGGGCCTAGTGTGTATTTATGTTGCAGGCATTTTTTGTGAGGTCTCTTATGAATAACCTGTAACAACTATAATGGATACAATTATAAATATGCTCTTTTGATTAATTCTTAGATAGACTAATGATATAGCAAAAGTAAAAAGTAAACCAGTTATTTATTTTATATGGTCCATGACTAAAGAATTATTCATATACAATTATTTGAACCTCTTGTCATATGTTAAATCAAGTTATGCTGGGGTTCTGTTTTTTGTATTCAATGAACACCCAGGACCTTTCATCCTGGTGTATGTAACCTTTTTATGCAATAGGGATTTTATCTGCATTCGTTGTTGTATTAAGAATAGTTAAATGACCGCTTGGAAGAAATATTCCTTCAGCCTTTTGACCTAGTGGGTAATGAGTTAGTTGACACCCAGCCATATTATTTCTTTATAATAGCGAGTGGTAAAGCAGTATGGCAGGGGCAGTTCACACTGTGCACATTAAGTCTTTCCATTCATGATAAGGTCACCATTAGAGATGATTGTGGAGATCAGCTCCTTCTCAGACAGACACACAATTAAAGAGCATGTCTTGGCTGGTGCTTGGATTTTAATAGCCACATGTCTTACAGTATATTTAAATTGTAACAAAATAGGATATGCCACAAAAAATTGCATGTGGATATAAAGGGTTAATTCACAGCAAAATATAAAGAATAATGAACACCAAATTGTTCTCAATGTTTTAACACTATAATTCAATTTACAAAATGTAGGAAAATATATGTGTATTATATACAGGTTGTGCATTTTTCACAAGATTAGGAGTATATTCAGGTCATTACAATGGTGTTTTAATTGCATAGAATACAAGAGTGTTATGCTCAAAGTGCAAATTATACAAGAGATGTTCTCTAACACATGTTGGCGATTTGTCCCATTTAGAAATGCTACAGGAAGATTCCCAGAATTTTTATTTTTTGATGGAATAGATATACAGTATTCCTTTGAATTTAAGACCCCTTCAAATTTAAGATGCAGCCCAAATTTCCCACCCACTGTTTGAGGAAAAAATAAAACATCAAATAAATACGTATTTACAAAGATACAACCTGAGTTATGCATATAGAGGCAGTTTGCGGCTGTCTGCTATCACACAGAACATTACAGTTATGTGCTGCTTCTCATTTCCAGTCGTGATTACTCACACCTATTTTTCTCCCAATTTGTGAACTGTGGTATTGATTGGCATTTCGAAAAATATGGGGGTCTGATCAACATTTCTGATCCGTCCAAGCTGGTACTGTTTGTTAGAAACACTGAAATTGTAAAATTTCCTCAGGAAGCTAATGGCGCTTCTTTGAAAATGGCTGCCTGTATATCATGGATGATTCGAGATCGGGCAGTGACGTCTTTGTTCGTATTTTCTCAGCAGGACAGCACATGCTTCGGAGGACAGCGTGTGTTCATCTTCGCCCCTCCCGAGTCAGCACAGGGGTGGTAGCGGTGAGCTGAGCCTAAAAAAGAATTGGCCATTCCAAATTGGGGAGAAAATAATAAAAAAATAATTGGCAATAATTAATAATAATTGACTAAATTTATAAAAAAAAAAAAAAGTAGTACTAAACTTGACACTGTTTACAAGTGTGTAATTGATAAACATGCACATACTCATTGCTTCATATCTTAAGCAGCTGAATACCACTAGGATTATACTACAGTCTGCCACATGTCATTTTAACAGTCATTTTACTACTGATTCCACTCAGATTTGATTTATTTCCTACAACAGCTGATAAACGGTGTTTGAAGAGTTTGCCGTTATTTATTGCACTCTCCAGTGTAAACAGTCTTGGTTTGAATGCGAGCCAAGCTTATAATTTTCTCTTGCAAGTGACATATACAAATAAAGGAACTAAAGCATGAAAAGTGACATATTTTTGTCTCATGACAAATGGTAACCTGACACTATTGAATTACTGAACTGTGTCTGAGAACTAATGAGAAAAATTTCCCAAGGGAATCTTTATCTGTTGCACTTGGAGAGCACCTTGGGGACTCATTCAGTGTCTGTCACCTTCTCCATCTCATTGACACTCAACTTCTTTAACGCTATTACAGAGTGCAACCATTTCACTTTGCACCTCGCAATTAAAAGAAAAAAAATAGCTTTTCTATTCCTTAAAAAACACAGATAAAGAATAAAAAATGATATATGCAGTATACGTCCAATCTGAGAATAGAAGCATTGCAACGACATATAAATTAGTGAGAAATTACTTGTGTTTTTTCAAAGAAATTACAGCACCAGAAAGATAGCGTTTAAATGGTACGAATTGATCAAGTCAAATTTAAAAGTGTCAATTCATAAGAAGTAGCAAACTCAGAGCTTTACGGAATATGAACCAGGTCAGGTTCTGCATGTTCAATAGTTCATCTGAACCTGAAAATGTTACTTAATACACAGTATTTATCACAAATACTAATAACAGAAAATGTTGGTTATTGTTCAAGGTAGTTCAGTTTAAATATCATAGAATTGGTGACCTCCATTTCATTTAACCTTTACGGAGTGTTTTCTAGACTAGCATATTGAGTGAAATTATTTAATCTTTGATGTTGTGAATGCTGCTATGCTGACCTCTGCAGGATCCAGTCAGAGCGTGTTATCATCTCCCTGGGCATTTGGGTAGTCAGTAAGAAGAGACTTAACATGAGCACACACCCTTTTCAGAGTGTACCCCTTATTGTTTGATTTTTAAATACTTATGAACAAAGATGTAGCAATAACACTAAAAATACTGCATTCTAAGGCCCTGGTAAAATCCAATATTCATTATTAATAATGAATGTATTCGGCATTGTTCATTATCCTATTTTACATATGCATTTACAGTGTCATTACTATTTGCTTGCATGAACTAATAATGTTTGAATGTGTTGTTCTGTGTTATGCTGTATAAAGATGATTTCAAAACAGACAGAAATGTAAAATTCCTGATGTAACTAAATTAAAAATAGGAAATTAGCAGTTCTCCAAAAAACTTGTAAAGTAACGGTCTGATCTAATTACTCCTAGTATATACTGATAAAACATTTTAGGTAAAAACAAGCAAACAAGCAAACACATTATTTAAGATTCATGTCAATCTTTTGATAAGGACTCCAGAAATTCTATGTTTTATGCCTTAGAAGGGGTTTTCTGTGTTACAGTATTTTGCCTGCTTCTGTTCTGTTCTACATATAAACACCTGTATTTTAAAAACTACTTTTTAGAATTGAAGTACTAACTCACATGATGGAGTTCTTCCTAGGGATCCAAAGAGTCACAGGTTTGGCCTTTAATTTGGTTCTTATGACGGATGAGAAGAATGGCACTGGCTTCAGTCAAGCACAGTACAGGCAGGATTCAAGAGTTTCCCTTCATAGCGCTGTGTCCAGCACCTCAATACTAACTTTCCTTCTTTCAGCTGGACTGTTGCTGGGAAGAAATATAGATAATATAATATTTAGTAACTTGTATGCATAACATAATACACACAATTGTGATTATTGTCTTGTTCTGTTAGCAGGGTTAAATTACTGTAGGTTAAGTACCCTACAATTTACTCTATAAATCGCACCCTCTTTTTAACGCTTGTAATCGCTGGAAAATAATTCAAACATCCATTTCAAGGGAAGTCATTTATAGGTACCATGAAAAACCTGTGAACTGTGGAATGGGTACTGATATGTAAGCTTCTTACTGGTTGTTTGTATGTTAACACACTAAAAAATAAGCTTTTTAAACGTGAACCACATCAGCTACATAATACTCATTTCAATATCTGAAGGCTTATAATAAGGTGTCAAAACAGGATTATATTATTCAATTTTACAGTTGGCTGCTACTATTTACAGCTAGCTATTCAAAGATGAAAATCGTTTTTTTTTTTTATGCAAGGCTTAGCTAACAAAATTATTTTGAATAACATATTCGTAATATCAATAGCAGGCATATACCTTAAATATATATTTAGATTTTATTTGAATTTCCAATTATTTTACTCCTGCTTTTCTCACCCAGTTTAGACTGTCAATTATGTTCCCTTACTACGGCAACTCTCCACCACAGCCCAGGCGAATACAAGGTCCTCCGATGCCACCCCCAATCGCCTTTTTAAAGCAGATGTCAGGGAGTTACTGGCTCCCAGGCACTTGACCAGTAGCAGCCACTGTCATGTAGTGAGGTGAAACAGTCCCTGCCAATTTTACATGTGCTTGTAGCCATTTACTGGCTATATTTTTACTGTATTATCCACAGCTCAAATATATTTAAGGAGTTGGATGGTTTGGGTTTACAGTTCAGCTAAGATTTGTCAAAGCCATTGTGACAGAGAAGGAATGAACCTGAGTTACAAATCTCCTCCCGACCTGAGAGGGTGCTGTGTAAAGGGAACAGTGTGCCCGAGACTGGATGGTTTGGCAATTCATTCCAGGAAAGGTGGAAGTCGGACATCTAGAAAGTGAGCGGAGCTACGGTACACCAAGTCATTGCCCCAGACGGGAAGCGATGTGGCAATCGCGCATTGGAGGAAAACGATTGCACTCGCTAACCAAGGGGGCGTGGCTGACGGTATAAACATGGATGTGACGATGTGAACTGTTCCTTTGTTATGGTTACGAACGAACCGCTGAAGGACCGTGTATTCACTGTGAGTGTTTCGTGTTTGTTTTGTTTGCCGTGTTAATTGTACTGTTTGTCTTTTATAGACGGCTAACACACCCGGGAGCTGTCGCTTAAGGCCAGCACCCAACCCGGACTTCACTGCACTCGTACTCACTGAATAACTTGTATTTCACCACTTGCACTTCAGTACTCACTCTGGACTTGTGTTCGTGTTCTGTGTGTGTTTAAATACCGTGTCTATTATTTCGGGACTGAACCCTGTGTTTATTTAACTGCACAATACACATCGTTGTGTATTGCCAGTCCTCCATTATTTTACAGTTGTCACAGTGATGTTGGAATTACAATTAAACCACCATGTCGCCAGTACTTTGTTGTTTGTCATTGTCTTGAGCACTGCATCACCTCTACACCTGTGCACTGCAAGCCACTCTGACACAGCCATCTTTGAACCACCTCTGTAGTTGGTCTCACCTCTATACCTGGTCTTAGTTTTACTACGGACAGGGTTTACATGCTCTAAAAATCCTAAGACCAAAGACAGATTTTTACCGCTTTTAAGCAGAGTATATAGGACTAAGGAGATGTGTATTTGCAAATTGCTGTATTCTCTTTGATGCTGTATGGAAATATGATCTTTCTATCCCAGAACATACATTGTACTGTACCTAGTACTCCTTGTGTTTGAGCTTCTTCTCCTGTTTATCTCCTCCTACTGTATGCGTATACTGTATACATTTCTGTGTGAGTTTTGAAGTATTTGTTTAGCTCCTAGACCTAACTATATGGGTTAGGAATTTACGACTGCTATTGAGGTCTCAATTCCATGTGACATCTATTTTAGTTTTTCCTGTTTATTCACTTCCAAGAGCAGTTTTTCAATTGATACTAGACAGTTGTTTTTTCAGATATCACCAAATAACTTCTGTCTCTGTTTAGCTGACATTTGCTACTATGCCCCATGCATTATTTATTTTAGGAACAAAGACTGGCAGAATCTAGGCCTACACTAAAATGTAGGCCTGGAAAATATATTGCTGTCTGGTGTGCATTTGTTTTTCTTCAATCACATTTATTGATTTTTTTTATTTAATTTATGCGAGGAAGGTATAGGGGCCGTCCTTTAAAAAATTTTGTAAAGCTGCAGTTTACCATAATCATGTTCAGTTTTTAAATATAATTATGTTTGCCTCGGTCTTATCTGTGCACTCTACTTTATCAGTAAGTAGCATTGTTAACATTCTCCAAAGAAGTTTTTTTTTTAAAGTTGTGACACAAATTTATTCTGTGATAAAAACAGGCAAGCTCTTGTTACTATTTGCTGGGTATCTTAAAATAGCAGGTTACCGTAAAGTCATAAATAACAATTACCCATAAGTTCTTAGTCCTGTTCTGAATCTGGAAAAGCAGTCTAAGTCAACAATACCCCTGTGCAGTGTAATATTGCCTGCAAATGCAATACTAACTTTGAAATTAAAGTCTTATTGTAAATGTAAAAACTGCAAACATAGTAATTCAGCCATAATATGTAACGATTCCTTAATTGCAAATGGAATAGCATATACAATCAAACATTCAAAGCGCAATTCTGTTCACAAGCGTGATCAGTGAAAATAGACAGAAGTTATGTGTTTGCATGTGTGTGTTTTTGTTCATACATTGCACACAGTTAGTAAATAACATTTCAGTAACATCCTACTTATTATTTATTTTTTTTTTTTCTAGGGTCTCACAATCCGATTGCAACGTTGTGTGCAACAAGAGGTTTACAGTCACTTCTTTTGCAGCTGACATTTCTACAGTTGCAGTATAACATATGCAGGCAGGTTTTTTTTAAAAATTATTATTATTACATTTTCAGGTTTTGCAAAGAATTCCCTGAACAGGAGGCATAGTATCTGGTGATCCTTTCATCATTACAGTACACTTTTACTATTTGCTATTTGTCTCAACTATTTCTCTTTTTGGATTTCTGTTCAACTTGATGTCTTTAGGTTTAAAAACATCCAGTCAATATTGTGCTTTATAAAATCTTTACTTAAGCTTTTTTTCAGAGAGCATCACTTCAGAGAAAACACGATTGTAGATTAAGAAGTCCCTGTTCTGAAAATAAAGAGCTGGCAAGAGTTGTATTTGGAGTGTTTACATTTTTATCATTGATTCATGTCCTAAAATGATGTGCTGGTGTTTTAAGAATATATAACGATAAGATGATTACATCTGGCATTACATTTTCTAAGTTTCTTTTATACTTCCAAATGTACGACTACTGAGTGTTTTAAAGTGCTCTCTCAAGATTGGGAAAGAGTGTGGAAGAGCGAAAATGAGTTTCTGACAAGGCTTCCTTACGAGAAGAAAAGAGCAAAAATGGTATAAATAAATCTTCAGGAGAGAATTAATAATAATAAAAAAACACTATATTAATTAAGATGTGAATAGTGGTGTTGAATTTAAATCATATAGTTGCCTACAGTAAATGTACAGCATTCATTAATTCTCCTGCTGAGAAATATTTCATAACTGTTACATTTTAATTATGTGTCTTGTTTAAACTCCAACCTTTGCATTTCTATTTGTTGCCAAAATGAAAAAAAAAAAAAAGTGTCAGGACCTGAATTAACACCCCATATTTTATACCCTGTGAAACTGCCAAGTGTCATAGACATTGTCAGAAGTAGTCATCTAACTTGTTGTCAGACACCACTTAATTTCCTTTTTTGGGTGTGTTTTTAACACAGAGTAGTGTTAGAACATAAGAACATAAGAAGAACATAAGAAAGTTTACAAATGAGAGGAGGCCATTCAGCCCATCTTGCTTGTTTGGTTGCTAGTATCTTATTGATCCCAGAATCTCATCAAGCAGCTTCTTGAAGGATCCCAGGGTGTCAGCTTCAACAACATTACTGGGGAGTTGGTTCCAGACCCTCACAATTCTCTGTGTAAAAAAGTGCCTCCTATTTTCTGTTCTGAATGCCCCTTTATCTAATCTCCATTTATGAGCTTGGATGCACACTATTTTGGTATCTGTCAGTATCCTATAGACTGATGTATGGTATTTTAAACCTATTAATGCTGTAGAAAATGGAAAATGCAGAGAGTGAGGATGGCTTTAGGGTGAATCCAACCACTACAGATCAATTCAATATATATTCACTATTTGAATAATTAGATATACAGTTTTGGCTTCCTGCGTCTTCAAATAGTATGGATGGGTGTTTATAATATAATTATTTGGAAAATTGAAAAATATAATGTTCATTATGATGACAGTGTCAGTGGTTATAAAGACAATAAAAAGAAAGACGCCATATGGTAACAGAACAATTGGAAATTGATGGTATGTCTATCTCTCTTTATTATACCTTAATTTTAGTCAGAGTGACGGGGAGCGTCACACTGGTTTCGTATTTCTGAGTTTTAATAATGTTGACCAATAATAATAATCACATTCACACACTAACTGAAGATTTTATTAAAACTGAAAATCAATTAAAAAAAAAAAGTACATTTAACTAATTTTCTCAGTATTTACAAACTGTAAATTGTGCAAAAATCTTGATCCGTCACCAGCACCCCCTGTCTCCCCAAAAAACATATGAACACTTAGGGGTTGGCATGTCTGCTTTAAATTGTATATCAGTAAAGTTCACAAATAAAAGTAGTATAGTATGCAAAAGATCAGGAAAAAAGCTTTAAAACATTAAAACTATATTTAAAAATATATAAAACAAACTGACTAACAATCATGCAGTCATAATCCAGTTATTCGAGTGAGTATAGAGACTGATTGATATTTGAACTTCTGCTGTGAGTGGTCTCATCATGTGTGTATCAAAAAGAACCTTACTAGACACAAGGTATTCATACAATAGAGCAATTTTACTTAAGCCTTTAGGTCACTCCTGTGAACTAGTTAAGGATTTATTGAATCCATTTTAAACCGAAGCATACAAAAAATGAATATTCCATATTTTGAACACTGCTTTAAATGACAAGTCATTCTGTCCTTGCTTTTTCAGTTTATAGAACATCCACAGTTTGTCTGAATTATTAATTGTCTGAATTATTATGCTTATCGAACATCATGTCATGTGCATACAATTCATTGAATTTCCAGTCAGTACTCTATCAGTATCTGAACTTATAAAGGTGAGCTTAGTCTCCTCACAGCCGCAGTCCTTTTAAAAGTATGTGTAAAGGTCGTTTTTTAAAGGCAGGATATTATTCTGTTCGGGTGACACACATTTATATCTGCTGCTTGTCTCGTGTCAAGAGAAAACTAGACAGTACACAGTGCACTCCTGCTTTAAGAATAGCACTGGGGAAAAACACCAGATACTGGTTCAATATTTTTTACAAGCAGAGTATTACAATGAGTAGATTTTAGAAAACTGTTACAGATTACTTAAATGTTAAAATAAAGAATATAAAAAGTATGTGTATTTGCACAATGTTTTCTATATTTATTTTGTTTTTACTAAGTATAACACAGCATTAATAAAAACAATGTAATTACATACAAAGTAACACATAATTACTACTGTATTCAAGAGTGTGTCTGTTCATGCAGAATTTCGGTTTGTTGGTGGTTAAATATGAACAGGGGTAGAATGCATCTGACCTTCATAAGAATGTAATTGTAATAAATACAACTATACAGAAGTTATTTTATACATACGTTGATATCAATGGAATTTAAAACAAATCGTGACCCAACCTACGTAAAACAAGGTCTTTACTTGCAAAGTGTTCTTTTTAATGATTAAACAGTGGCAAGTCTATACTGCCACCCTTTAACTTGATAGTAGTCTTACTGAGCTTTTCTATCTAGGGGGAATTTATTAACCCCATTTATTAACATCGCTACATTTCAGAAAAATGCAGTCTGCGAAAGAGACGGTTTGTACATTTTGGGACAGCAGTATCAACATTTCACACTGTTTAGAACATAACAATAGACCATTACAAGCCCAATTTTGATCACAGGGCAGGGCACGTCTGATTATGGGGTGCAAGGTGGGCACAAACGACCACAATCAGGCTTTGCCCCATGAAGTGATTTTGGTACCATGTTATTCGAGGAGTGGCCTCATTATTATTTTCGCAGGAGAGGTTTTGAAAACAAAGATCTTCAAAGCAGTCTTTTCAGGGAGGCTACTGAACACACAATAAATAAGCAGCTTGTGAGTACAGTCCTAGAATGGATTATAAAAAAAAAAGATTAGTAATTAATAAAGCACTATCTGTTTCTAAGGATATGAAGACAGACTATATACATCCTAGCAGTGTACCTGACAGTTTTCAGGAGCATTACATATAACCTGCACTTAGAGCTTAAAAAAATGTGACCTTTCAAATAGTAAGCATCTGCTTTGCAAGCCTAACAAACAGTTTGTGTGATAGTCAAGAACAAAGTTTCCGTAGCTCAATTAATATTGTGGTATCCAGTGGACAGAGGATTTTAACCCCTGCACCCTTTCCAGGATATTACAGAATACACTTAAGACATACATTCTGTACATATAAAATGAGTAAATGCCACTATATCTGCAGTTAAATATCACATTAATCCCTTGTGGGGTTTGTTGCACGGTACCCTTGGCCCATCTGCAAAACACAGCAGTGTATATAAAAAAAGCATAGGGCAGGGTGTGACTTATTGCTTTACATGAGAGAGCCAGCATCCCTTCTCCAACAAGATTATTCTGAATCTATAAAGATCTCTTGCTACAATACTAGTAAGATAGTTCTGATTTAGATTTTCTTATGGCTCATCATGGGTTAAATATGGAATAACCCTTCAGTCTATGAAAGTAACTTTGAAGTGGGGAATACAAAAAAGGTGCACAGTTTCACAAATTAGCTTTGACAATAGCCTATATTACAATGAATTTGAGGCAGTGCTACTCATTTTGAATTACCACTTTGAACTTGAACAGTCAGTTATTTTAAGCAAGTCTTGAATCCATATCATATTGTAGTAGCCTGATAATACCTCGCTGGATTTCATCTTCCAGTCTGTTGATAGCTGGCACTCTGCCACACGGTACATGAGCTGAAAACACTTGCGTTAATTCCCCTCATTTGTGAACAGATTGCTGTTTACATTTCTCAGTTTTTGTAGGAAATGTTTAGAACTATTTAGCGATGAACACTAGTCAGTAAACTTCACATCACGAGAAGCCACAAAACAAGTGTGAGATCCTTATTTGTATTCGAAATTCATGGTTCGCTGCCTTAAATGGGAAACTTGGACTGCTGCCAGGACAACATGCCAAGGTGCAACAGCTTTTTCAATTTTGCAGTAAATAGAAATGAAACATTGGTTTCATAAGGTGTAGTTGACACTACAAATCTCAATGTGGTTCTCCTTTGCAGTACCAATGTTTTTACTCTGGCACGCGCCACATTTTCAACAGCTCGAGTTGGAAAAATAAAAGATTCTTTCTCTTAAACCTCCACAATAAATGAGGTTTAAAGACAAATGCACAAATAATATTTGAACACATGGAACTCTTTATATAATGTTTTATGCGGGTCACGTAGAAAAATATTCAACACATCTTAATGACATACATATGCATAAAAAAGTCGTGTTCGTGATACACATGTGTTATTTTAAAAGTACTTTCATTCTGTAATAGGGATTTAAGAGTGTTTTGTATAGGTTTCTATACAGATGTAATGAAAACTGTGTGTTGACATAAAATTGGTGTGCCATAATTTTCATACTAAAACCCGCAAGTTTTAGTATAATGTCTTCAAGGTTAATACATGTTGCTTGCTCTATACAAGGTGAGCAGTAAATTCAGTTAATAGTATAGTATGCAAGAGATGTGCATTTTACAAGAAGCACCCATGAGACAAAAGATGGAACTGAAGGTAGTTCAACTCATGTTTTTTTTATACACAGGGTATACACTATACTCTTAACGTTACAAAACATATTGTTTTAATAATTGTAGCTAATTGCTCGTTCACAAAGACACAAGATGAGACCTGGAAGCAGTATAGTCTCATTCTACTTGCTAAAACTCTACAACAAGGGAATGGTTTGCGGAGACATTTTCATTGGAGTTGACTGGAATTCACCCACCACTGACTGTTTTCAGTCAAAATCACCCACTACTTAATGTTGCACATTATTACTATACCAGAGCATAGGCTGGTAGGAGATGATGTTGTAACTGTTTGTAATTGACCTTGTTATATAATTACCACATTATTTTCACACCTTTTAATTTTGAAAGGAGAAAAAGAAGAGTGGTTCAGCATTTGGCATTTGTAGTAGAAAAATAGGAGCAGTGGTAAAGCTTTGTGTTTTTTGCAAACATGAGTGAATATAACTAAATAAAACAATACTATCTTTTTAAAGGAACGGTTTACTACTTAGACAGTCTCAATGGAAGTGGCAGTGGCAGACAGGATTTGTAGGTGCTTTGCAAGTGTGGAACTGGATAGCATGTGTAGGAACTGAGCAAGAACATTCAGAAGATGTTAAGAGTCAAGGAAGTGATGCAACCGCAGGTACATGAAATTATATACAAATTATTGGAAGAGACTTATTGAAGGATAAAATGAAATAACAGAATTTAAAACTTGCCTTTAACTTTTAGTCTTTTTAGAAATTGATAGGTAGATCCACAAATTTCCTAGGATTCAGTTAAAGCAACTTGGTTAGGGGGTGTCGCACGGTCAGAATTATTGAACTTGCAATTTACATGTTGTCAGATAGTGTGTTGACACTGCTAAACTAGATGGAAATGGCTAGTGTAGTAGTAGATGTAATACCCAGCCCAAATGACAAAGACTCGAACAACACAGTACCCTGTCACCATTTTAAAGGTGGGGTGCAATGACAAAAAAAGTCATTGTTGAGTGCAGCTAAACTTTCTATACATGTCCTGAAAGTTTCATTCATATTCGTTACTTATAAAGTGGAAAAAAGGCACATTTGTGGTTAGACCGTTTTCAAAAACCTTTGAGACCTCTACTGGGAAGAGCGTGCATGCGTGACATCACACCAGGCCATCCACTGTTGTAAACAAATGCAGTAGATGGAGGACAGAAGTGAAAGTTCTGATGTTTTAGCATCTTAAAACAAACAGATCAGAAATGTTGGTCTTGTGCTTCATTTATATTGGTTTCACAATGTAAAAAAATGAAGCTTGTTTACATTTGCACTTAATTCTCTCTCTTCTGTGGTTTGTTGTAATATGTTGATGGTAGAGTAGCACATGACAGGGTTTTTTTGTGTCAGAGTTTCAGGTTTTTTTATTTGAATTTGAGCCTTGGCAGTATTTCCACGCCTGCTTTTAGTCAAAAGCTTGTGCCAAGCATCCTTATTCAGACACTGAATTTATTTTGAAGAATATCACTTGATTGTTGCAACTATGTTAAATTATCAATTGTATGTTTCGACTACGCCACCCTCAATAAAGGTGAGGGACCTCTAATTATCTCCCACACGAGTATTTTGGGCAGAACATCAGTGAGTGATATGAAGCATACAAAACAACAAGGAGGCAGATTGCAAAAAAATTGAGCGTTTATTGTTCAGGTTCACAGTAAAAACAAGACAGACATAGACCCTGAAGCATTCTGACAGTTTTAGTTATTGTTAAAATGTTTTTATATATAATAAGATGTTCAATAGTGATAGAATTTACTTGAGGTAACACCAGACTTTACATAATAGTACAGTCAATTACACTGCGTCACACACACACAACCTGATAACCTTCACTGTCTATGTAGGCTATGCCTTGCTGCAAAGGTTCTTAGTCACTCGGTCGGCTACAAGTGAATTCTGAAAAAAATGAAAAATCATTGCACCCCACTTTTAAGACATTGGGTTAGTTCTGACAAAAATAATTGAACTCCTGAATAGAGGTAAATGTGGACTACAACAAGATGAAATAATAAAAAGAAGACGGTAACTTAAGAGGCTCAATTTGTCCCTTAATAAAGACTTTGGCATTCTATGTCTGGGAAGTGTGCCCAGATCGAGTCCAGGGAGAAATGATTGAAAGTAATTTCTGACAGCTGTTTATGGTCTGCATGAAATGGGTTCAGTTTGGCGTTTCCTGCCAAGTTCCTTGTGGACAGGATTTCTCATTATAAAACCACCACTACCATAACTGATTCATCCGGCTCTGAGCAGCTGTAAGTGCAAAGGACGAGCATGGTGCGGGTGCAGGGGCAGGTGATGCTCTTCAAAGACAGCAGGGTGAGGTCACTGACAGAGGAGTCGTGACAGAGCACATGACCCTGAGACTGCTGTTTGAAACTCAACCCCAACACCTTCATGATTAGAAAAACAAAGCAGCATAAAGACAGAAAGAAATGGCCAGCCCCTCTCAACCAAAATTATTTCAATATGGTATTTTTTTTTTTTTTTTTTTATTAAAATTGATTTTTTTTCTTTTTAATGGGGCAGAACTGCACAAACGGTATTGAATATTAAACAAAGCATATGACATTGTAAAAATCAACACATCAACCAAAAATACATTTTCTGCGTGGTGGCTGTAGTCCAAACTGTTTTCAGAAGTTTGCATGTTTTAATTAAACATTGAATCCAGGTCAGCTATGCCCAGTAACCCTGTCTGCTACAAGGCTGTATGCATGTTTAGATATATATGCCATGCTATCGTGTTTCAACTTTACAGGCTAATAATACTGTTTTATAAGGAAAAATAAAATATTTCTATTTGAATTTTTAAATGCCCATATCTGTATTTATATGAGGACTTGGCGTAGAATCTTTAATGCATTACAAACACAGCTCATACATTTATTTTACTGAGACTTATTTTCAAGATGTGATTTCCCCTGGGATATTTATATTCTTGGAATCAGCATATAACTGTCCATCAAAAAAACTGAACAAATATTTGTCATCTAAGTGCTCAATAACACACACTACAGAAATGCTTTATATTTAAAGGTCAGTTCATATTTCACAACTAACGTGGAAGAATTGCCAACCTAAACTTTAATTTGACTATTACAAAATTGTTTTCCTTTATTTCCCTTCCTTTACAGAGATATAGGGGATGGTTTAGGGGATGAGACTGGGTACATCCCTTACAGTAATATTCTTTTCTTAACATTTAAGTTTCAATTTATAGGGGTATTTGAGATTCCTGTAAACTATGGTATACTTTTTGTAGCTGGTTTGTGTGTATTTTTTCCATTTTATTTATTTATGTATTTATGTATGTATTTATTTCTTTGTGTATGTATGTTATTTGATTTTTTTTTTTTAATCTATTAACACAGAGAATTTTAGTGAGAATGAAATTGCCTGTTCAGTTTGGTTGGTTTGTTCAGTTTTTTTTTTTTTTTTTAACACTTCTTCTGTGATACAGCAGGGAGTGTAGGCCCATGTCAGGGCTGAACATTGCAGATTTCTCTTTGTTGTTTAGTTCCCATCAGGGATTAAAGTTGTTGTTTCATTCCTTTGGGTTCTTGGGGATTTTTTATTTTTTTTTGTCAAGGATTGCAGGTTTCTTTTAATTGTTTAATTATTAAGAATTAATATAATGTTGCATAATTAATATTACCAGGACCATTAGAGGGCTGATATTTGCTGAGTGGGTGGGTGGGGGAGAGGTTTGCAGCCTGAAGGCGGTATAATGTAATGTATTTATGTATTTCTTTAAATAATTTAAAATTGACAGCATTGTTTTTATTTTCCTGTGAACATGGATAGAATTGATAAGCTATGTAATGTAGGGTCCTATTCCCAAAGCTTTAACCCATGAGATATTAAATGAGCATTTTCAATGCCAAATTATCACAGTGATCTTCTGATGAATTACATTTTTAAAAGAAACACAGAATTTGATGCCATTCAAGAGCTGAGCCTGAGATATACAAACAGTATTTTTAAATAAGTCAATTTAAGTTTGAAATGGTATTTCTAGTATATACAGCCCTATGATGCAGTATTTTTAGTGTATCTATTTTACCTTCAACTACTCTACATTACAGTTCTGTTTTCCTTTTGATGGGGTTTTTCCCCCATACCTTTTCAGGTAATCAGGTATTGTGAGGAGAAACTATATCCAGCGAGAATGTTAATAATCTGTTGGTTTTCAAACAAGACAGCTGATTTAAATATACAGTACATTATTTACATTTACATCTTGTATAAATGGTAAGCTATTTGTTTACAAAACATAATTAAATCATTGCAATAAATAAATCATATTTGTTTGAATTATACTCATCCAAAATAAGTGTCAAGATTATCCCTTGGCATTAAAAATAAAGTAATGTAGCATATTGTCTGCATGACTATTATTTATTTAAACCTTAGCATTAATACTGTAGATAAAATACCCGTATAGTGTTTCTGTGTTGCAGATTCCCTATTACAGAATGTTTGCCGGTTTTCTGAGCTCTGTGTTTTAGCTATAAATATGAATAATATAAAGGGAACGTCGTAGTTTTAACAAAGTAGTCATTATTTTGACTGTGCTGAATATAGATAAAATAGATGCATGCCCTTCATTCGCTACCAGCATGCTAACAATTTAATCAAAATACCAATATAGACACAAAATAAATTATTGTTTCCTGCCAGAGGTACTGGCTAAAGATATCTTCGAGTAAAACATTGTCTTCCCAGCTCATTGTGTGTCTAATTAGAGTGGAAAGAAGCAGAAACTGGTGGTGTCAGTCAGTGTTTAGCATGCCCCGAAGCTCCAAGCTCCTCTGGGTATCAAAGTGCACTAATTAAATGAGGGGTTCACAATACAGCACTCAGCATCAGAGTGAGAGAGGGTCCAGTGTCCTCAGTGCCTTTGAGAATCCATGGCCCACGCTAATTACCCATTGTTGAATTGGCTTCCCATTCTGCAAGCAATGAATTGTCCCCCTTATTTTCCCACCTTCTCTTTGGCCGCCTAATTAATCTTATGGAAATCTCCTGAAGCCAGATTCCAGCAAGGTTGCCCCCATGTTTATAATTTGATTTGTGATGATAAAAGTAAAGGCGCCTGGTGATGGAACAGTGTCATTTCCAACACTCTGGAGATGGGAAGAGGCTATCAATCTTAACACGTGCCCAGCAAACTGATATGCGAGAAAATTAACTTCAATTAATAAGAGAAATCCCCAGACGCTCCGTGAAGTTCAGCTGCTTTGAAGGAGAACCTTCAAAGATGTCTCTGGGTTGTCTTTTATATACAGACAGTTTATTATTATTATTATTATTATTATTATTATTATTATTATTATTATTATTATTATTATTATTTGAAATGCAGTGTTTCCATTGACATGATTCAATGTGAACAGCTAGTTTCAACAAAATTTGTTTTCTTTTTTTATTTCAATAAAATACTAAAAACATTATTATATAACAATGAATATAAATCAGTGTACTTTTAGATCCCGTTTTTTGTTAACTGCTGTGAAAAATGAAAATGAAATACCAGGAACATTTTAACAGACTCATTATAAACATGACTCCTTGGTCATCATTGGAATTGTACTTTTAATTCAGTTGTGTTTTGTGTGTATATTTCTATGTTATTAATACCAATGCTGTAACTTTTGAAAAGTCCTCTTGCTAAAATAGGACGAAAAATAGAGAGTTAATCTAACTATGACATAATAATAGTAATAATAATAATAATAATAATAATAATAATAATAATAATAATAAAAGCAGGCAACAGAATTTAAAAACATGCCAGTTTTGTTTGGGTGCATATTTAATGTGGCATAAACCATTGTTATAATAATAATAAAAAAAAAATTGGCTTGACTGTTTGAGAACATGATTTCAGTATTAATACTTGCCTAGAGCAATGCTGACCTAATGAATTATATGCGTTTGCAACCCAACATTGCTAGCTGGATTGGGCTTTACATTAGCCTGGATGTGTGTTGAATTTCTTTTTTTTAATATTTTTTTTTATAAATTTAGTCGTTGCCAATCAGTTTTTTTATTATTTTCTCCCTAATTTGAAATGCCCAATTATTTTTAGGCTCAGCTCACCGCTACCACCCCTGCGCTGACTCGGGAGGGGCGAAGATGAACACACGCTGTCCTCCGAAGCGTGTGCCGTCAGCCGCCCGCTTCTTTACACTCTGCAGACTCACCGTGCAGCCGCCTCAGAGCTACAGCGTCGGAGGACAACGCAGCTCTGGGCAGCTTACAGGCAAGCCCGCAGGCGCCCGGCCAGACTACAGGGGTCGCTGGTGCGCGGTGAGCCGAGGACACCCTGGCCAACCTAACCCTCCCTCCCCCCGGACGACGCTCGGCCAATTGAGCGCCGCCCCCTCGGAGCTCCCGTCCATGGTCGGCTGTGGAATAGCCTGGACTCGAACTCGCGACGTCCAGGCTATAGAGCGCATCCTGCACTCTAGCGAGTGCTTTTACTGGATGCGCCACTCGGGAGCCCCGTGTGTTGAATTTCTAAAGCCCTAACCTCAGCAGCAGGCATTACTGCAAGCAGAGATGTACAGTATGGATCGTCTATTGTACTTCGTGGGACCAACAAGGAATAAGAAGCTGCCCAAATAAAATATGCATAGAGGTTAAGATGTTGTGATGCCTGTTACAGCAGGTTGCGTGAAAACAAATTTGATGGGATCAGTGTCATGACCCCCTGCTGTACCTGGAAACTGGCCAAGCTATCTATACAAGTTCTTGCGTGATAGTAGTTTACATTGGCCTGGTTTGGTTGAGATGATGAATACACATAATAGTACAGGGGTGGCCAAACTTCCTGACCCTACGAGCCGCATACCAACATGTCCATATGGTTGAGAGCCACAAAACACATACTGTAAAACATGAAATGTGTGCGAGCAAGACATTTTAATTACTAGCATTGTTTAAAACATTTTTTAAAATTCTCTTGAACATTATAATGGAATCTTGCACTGATGGCAGCAAAATACACAAGAACAAGGGAGAACATTGCAGAGCCTCACAGTTTGTAATTTTTATTGTACTGTAGATCTCAGTGTATTAAACTTTAAATGTAACACTATGGTGTTTTCCATGATTTCTGTTTATACTGTATGTATTACGCACTTTAAATAAAATATATTCAGTTACTATGAAGCAAAATATGATAACTATCCTGATTTCACCAAAAACACCACATAAAATATACATTTTCATAAGGATTCTTTTTAACAAGCTCTTCCCTTGAAGATCTGAATGCTCGGTTTAAAAAAAAAAAAAAAAAGTGTGTTTTTTTTTTTTTGTATGACTGCTGCGTGTATGAAATACTTTTGAGAGCTTTGTGGATGACAAATGCACTGTATTTATTTTGAAAGGGATTACAGTGCCCGCTCATGATGAGATGCAAGATATGTAAATATAATATACATCTCAGACCTGCAATATAACATTTAAACATGCATTCTCTAGTCTTGCACCAACACTGCAATTTTATAAAAAGATTCATTCATCTGAATAAGGACGTTTGCCACAAGCGATATTCCATGCCATACAAAACTCGCTTGAGTCGTTACATCAGCTTCTTTAGTGAACGCCGAAAGGAGCATCGCTGACTGCTGAGGTATGCTTTTAAAAAGGCTATCTTGTTTCTCCTCAAGCCTGATCCAGGAGGATATTCAGATGAAAATTTGTTATGATTTGTTTCATAATAACGTTTGCGGTTGCTCATCTTGTACAGACTACAGTGTGTAAGTGATTTGTTGCAGATGAGACACAGAGGTTTACCACTGTTTTCAGTAAAAGCAAACTTTTCCTCCCATTCTGGCTTAAAGCCTCATACTTTCGTTTAGTACTCGTGACTGGTTTGCTCCATGCCATTATCTCCACTAAACGAACAAGCACTTAATTTAAAATGATGAAATTTACTTTCAACTGTACATAAGGCTTTCAATCGAGGTGATCGAAATTCACATACGCTAGTGCGCACTGTTGAAGGTCATCAAGTGACGAAATGGGCTTAGGTCGGCAGGGGAATCCACGGCTCACCGCGCATCAGCGACCCCTGTTGCCGATAGGGCGCCTGTGGTTCTGCAGTGGAGCCACCAGATCTGTGTTGTCCTCCGGCACTATAGGTCTGATGGCATTGCTGTGGATCTGCAATGCGAAAAATGACGGCTTGGCAGGAGCACGTTTCGAAGGACACATGTTCCATCCGCCGTTTCCCGAGTCGGCGGGGGGGTTGCAAGCGGTGAGCCAAGGATACAGATAATAATTGGGCATACTAAATTGGGGAGAAAACTGGGGTAAAATTTGGCGATGACTAAATTTATAAAAAAAAAAAAAAAAAATTCACCACAGCTACCAATTGCAACCTACCCACGTGTACATCTCTAGTGACCAATGCAGTAAGTAACCAAATGGTATTAGATTTAGTTTATCAATTCTGAACCTATGTGGCACATGGATAAACTAGTGCTGATTTAGTTGAATATAAAGAAATACCATAGGTCTTTGCTGAAGGTGATGTATATTTGAATGTGGTGAATATTGAGGAATGTAGGCCTTGAGTGATTTTCTGATCCCAAGGTACATCTATCTACAACACAGATCTGGGTTTTTTTTTCGGTGTTTACAGGATATACATCTGTTTATTTGTTTTAGGGGTGGTTTTGCAGTGTTTATCATTTAAAACCTAAAACCATAAAACATGAATTAGTTTAGTGGATGTATCAATATGCATTACGTTTCGAATGTATAGTGGTATAAGTAATGGCTTTTATCATAGACACCTGGCATTATGAATTCCTGATAAGAACAATGTTGTTTTTTTTGTTTGTTTTTCTGGTCCCTTAAAATGTGTCTTAACAAGAGTTGAGTGTACTGCATTTGCATAAAAATGTATCCTGTTACATGTTCTTCAGTACATGCCATCATAATACTCATAATAAACTTTAACCACAAAATTAGAATGAAACGTAGATGTTCATTAACACTAAGTCAGGGCCATTTTAAACTAACGACAACCTGTTATAAATGTTTAATAAGTGATTAGCATTTTCAGAGCAGGTAATCCCCAGTGTGCAAATAAACCATCACCAAACAAGGTTACAAGACATTTATTGCTAGATGTCAAAAAACAATAATTGCCATGAACATTCAGAATGTCAAAAGAATATTAACGGAGGCCTAACAACAGTGCAGCATGTGTTAGACTGATGTGCTGTGTGCACCACAATAGCTGTTGCCATCTCTGGAACTTTATGATGTGCCAAAGAGCTTTGGAATGAGCCCATTTCTAGCCGAGACACCAACATGGTGTATTTGCTGGCTGTGGGATCAAAACACTGAGAACTATATTTGAAACAATTACCTTTTCTAAGTAAACTGTTCACATTTATAAATGCAGCCCATACACTAGTTTTTTGGACTTTGTTCCAAAACCTCACTGTCTCTTCTGTGTTTGGATTTGATTATAATCTCTAAAGTCTATATTTCAAACATATTTTCTTTTCATTTTTGAGGAGCATTTTAGGAACACAAATCTTGATACTGTGCTATTATGTCTTTTTTATGTTGTAGCATAATAAGGCTACAGACTGTTGATATGTGTATGTCAATCAAAGCAATCATTTTTTGTTGTGCAATGATACAAAAGACCAATTATATTCTTTAATTTCTTTCATGGATTTTACAACAGCTTTTGATGCGTGAGCCGAGCTGATTGCTAGAGGAGTTACTTCTCAAAGATATTCCTAAAAATCCATATTCGAGTGCAGATAAGTAGGTATTGCATCATTCAAAATGGATACCAACAGCCACTGCTGTCAGTTAAATACGCCAGTTTCCTGTACTTACCAGTATTTTTTTTCTAGAAATGTATTTTAGATCCCCTCTCTTCCTCGGTTAGTCACAGGCCAATATCTCCTTAAGGATGGCTCGTAAAAATGGTTGGCTATATTGATCAACTCTTTTCACTAATGTTTCAGTGCTGTCTTGAGGTCTTTTATTAGTTCACATTTACTTAATGCTGTGTGATTGCTCCCAGTGGTACTGTATGATTCCAGTTTGGTTTTAGTCAGCTACTGTAACAGGCATGGTTTACAACTGGTCATTAATTAACATCATTGTTCACCAACTATTCTTGTGGCCTTTTACTACCAGTTAAATGTACTGTACAATAACGTCCCACCTTTCAAAGTCTGTACATTGTATTCCTGAATGCCTTGTAAAAAATAGATTTGTTGTACATTATTTTAAGATATTTATGGTGGATTGATCAACTGATATGATACTTCTAGTTCACAGGGATATCCCGCTCTCATGATAGGGTTTGGAAGAGTTAGCATCGGATCTAGCCAAGACACAAAGGTTAACAACAGATGTAACTTGAATGATTAATAAAACTGAATTTGATAAAAAAAAAAAAAAAATAGTTATAATAGTTTAACATTCATAGTATTGTACATGCATTGTGTTTCTCATATTTTCCCATTTCAGAGAAACCCACCTCCTGCTGGGTTACCTGGATTTACAATTTAGATCCTGGAAATAAAATTCCAGTCATTAAAGCACTACTTGAATTAGCACTTGTTTTCAAACAACTGCAGGAATCAAGATTTACCTGGTCATCGCAATAGAAGTTACCTGTCTTTCTAATACAGCCACCGTGTCAGTTCAGGAGAGTGACACTCGGTTTAGCTGTTTTCTAAAATGACTAGTAATGGTCTAAGTTATTAGAATCATGTTTGTTATAAACATTTGCAACTTATTTATTAAGAGGTGCATTTTCAAGACCCATGGTCCTGACCTCGGTCAAAAATAAAATGATAAATATAGGCAAAATAAAATACAAAAGATTATGTCTGGAACTGAAGCCAAAACTGTAAACAATACCACCAAGCTTTATGATAGATCAGATCATCAAACTACTGAAAGTTATTTCAATTGGTCCAGCACAGCAAGGTCCAATAGATCTTATAAGGATTCGTCTAGCTCTTCACTTGGCAACATTATCACTAATCTTATTGATGAGCTCCATATGCTCTACCTGGTATGTATCCTTTGGTCAAATTCAATGGCTGATCTAATTACCGCCGCCATTTAAATAATTAAAATATGAACCTTCTTGAGCTTTAAAGTTATATATTTTTATCTACTGTAAAAAAAATTTTTTTTGCAGCTTAACTTAATTTCGCTATTGGCCTTCAAGGTCCATTTTTGCTGCAATAAATGTTTGTACTTCTTTTTCTTTTAATGTACGGCACATGTATGAATAATATATTTAAAGGCACATTAATTTTACAGTATATGTTTGATTTTCAGAAACTTCTGCCATTTATAAAATATACAGTGGCGGTATTTGGAGCTGTCACCATTTAGATCAATTGAATGACTTCTGTGTCAGACTTGCTCACATAGTCTACCAGTGTGAAGCCCTTTTGGGAACACCACAGGAATTGACCTTACCATAGGAAGTGTTATAATAAAACTGTCGAATGAAAGATTTTAAAACTTTCTACTGTATATTCCCAATTTAATTAAATCAAGAAAAACCCAACAATAAGGTGACCACTGTAATAATGTTGTTAACACTAACAAGAGGTAAAGATTTAAAATCCGTGTTCATCATTCATTTAAGGTCAAACTTGCAACATACTCTTAAAGGTTTAAGTTGAAAGTAGAATGCATTTTGGTAAATTTCTATACTGGTTTCTATTTAATATTATTAAGTGACATTTCTTCAGGGAGTTTAGTTTACGAGTCAATAAACAGATCCTGCACGCTCAATAAACTAAAAGGCTTGAGGCCAAGATGTTTGTTGTAGCTCATCACGGGAGCCATTTTCACAAGTAAACCTATCTCCCTTAAGAATTGTCACTGGTATTTTGATTTCATGCACATTTAATTTGAAAGCAACTGTTTTTTATGTGTCTGAGTGGTAATAATCAACAATAATTACTGTTTCTAATTTTCATACAGCTACACAAGTATTGTGTTAAAAATTGTATTACTAAAGCTTATAGAAATTGGATTTTAAACTCATAGCAATTTACCACACATTAAGGGACTTGAATATTGTTCAACACTTTACATTAATTGTTCCGAACTACACTGCATGCTTTGTTACATAATTACATTGTAAATACACATTAGTAATTATGTTATCGCATTGCAACTACACAATCATTTGTGCAATTACTGTGTTACTACAGTGTAAATACAATGTAGAGACACCTTGAGTATTTCCATCGACCATCCTTGGAATAATACACACCACTTTCATAACATGAGTCCCTTGTATATTGTATAACGCTCTCTTATATAATTCAATCTGCCTTTATATAATGCTATATATCAGGTTTCAAAAGTATGGTAATAGATTTTGTTTTTGTTTGAATCATTCTACCATCATATATTTAGTTGTGAAAAAATGTGTCCTAATTGTGCATGAGACAGTTGATTCTCTAGCTGATAGTGGTCAAAATTAAAACTAAAAACAAATAGCAAACAATATGGGTAATGCCTTTACCGGTGTAAGCAAGAGGCATCCTTACCAGTGAGTGTGTATGTCAATGATCCATCTAATTTGATCTATCCTGAGTGACCATCTGTTTTTATAATTATATTATGTGTATAATAGTATTTATGATCCTCATTTAAAGCTCTTCTCTTAACAGGTTAGTATAAAAAACATAATACGTAATTGTGGAAGGGCTGAGGCCTGCCCCTGTGAATGAATGTATTGTTGGTGGTGGTTTGTAAATAAAATGTGCTTTTGATTTAGAAATAAAATATGTACTGGATATGGCAGGGATGGGAGGTTAGACTTCTCTCCCTGCCTTATTGAAATGGAATATGCAGCAGGCGGCCTGGTGTCAATTGCATAACTGATAGTCCAGTGGTTAAAGAAAAGGGCTTGTAACCAAAAGGTCCCCGGTTCAAATCCCACCTCAGCCACTGACTCATTGTGTGACCCTGAGCAAGTCACTTAACCTCCTTGTGCTCTGTCTTTCGGGTTAGACGTTGTTGTAAGTGACTCTGCAGCTGATGCATAGTTCACACACCCTAGTCTCTGTAAGTCGCCTTGGATAAAGGTGTCTGCTAAATAAACAAATAATAATCATTATAATAATAATGATCAATAAATACTGGTCACCTGCCTTTAAAAAGGAGCTGGAAAGCTAGCCCTTTGTTCTTGGTTTCTTCTTTTGTTATGTTTGGTGTTGTGCTGTGTCTACAAACTGAAAGCCTCATGGAACCAAAGATACAAGTACTGTGTGTTTAACCGGGATAACTGCAACGTTTAGGTAGGGATTCATTTAGGGGATTTTAATCCTACCAAAGTTTATTTATCTTATGTTTGGAAGAAGGTTCCTGGTGCGGGACCTCCCTGTGTAGCGGGAGTAGCACATGGCCCGAGCTTGGCCACTTTTTGTTTCTAAATACATACACTTGTGTATATGTCCTTCTGCACTTGGGTTACTATTACTAGTACCCTAGTGGCGGCAACCAGCCACTGGAACTGTCTGTATTATTAATAAAACCTGGATACCCGAGCGCCGTTATCAGCCTCAAACCTTCTGTCCCTCTCGTCTCTCAGCGGATACCCCCACAGTAACAGAATGCCCCTGTTACAGTAATGTGTTCTTCATTAATGCTAAAGTGTGCATTGCATTCCTATGAAGTCAGTCTCTTAAGAGTTTCCAGTTGGATCCCTATACAATTGTTTTAACAGCATGCATCCAGAACTGTATTAAAACCAGGTTCTTGCTTCTGCATTTTGTGTTTGGCATGGATTAATCTAAACTAACTAAATACAGACTCTGTGTTTGGACAAACAGGTGTTGTCTTAATATCTCTATTTAGCTATTCCCAATATTGCAAACACTGTTTGTTTTGTTTTGGCATTTTTGTATGACAAATGTGTAAACACAAACAAAATAAACACAAATATAAACATATTGAAACCTACAAAGTGGCATTGTGTATGGCTGTATGTAGCTTTATATAAAACACAGGCACATTTTAGAGTTCATAACTAATCTCTTACGCACCAGCGTATATAGTATTTAGCATGACACAGCATCAAATACAGACTTTCTAATTGAATCTTTCACACTGCAGTTAGCACTGTGAAGCCAGACTAAAACAATTTGCCAGAGTTTTTTTTTTTTGTGAATTTTACAGCTTTCAAAATAAGTGACGCAGAAATTGAACTCTTTGACAAAGGTCTTTCCAATTAAACAGTTACAGTGTTGAATGAGAACATCTGCAAGTTCATCAATGCATATACTTAGAATGTACAGGGCGATTAGAAAATAAGTTTACATCAATGATATGGTGCGTTGATGTTGTAAACTTACTTTCTAATCACCCTGTACATTCATGGAAATTACATGTGGAAATACAGCATGTAAAGACAGTGATACCGAGGAGATGGGTTTGTTTGTTAGAGGGCAGGTGGAAAACAAATATGGTATTCATGGTATTCATTCAGTCCCCACTAGGGATACGTCAGACTCTGTCTCTGTCACACTACCAATTTTTCATACTGTATATCTGGATGACCATTTGTCAAGGACCTTCTTTCCTGTCTGCCTGTACATACAGTATGTATGACACACTTACATGTTACATATACAGTACTGTGCAAAAGTTTTAGGCAGGTGTGAAAAAATGCTGTAAAGTAAGAATGCTTTCAAAAATATACATGTTAATAGATTATATTTATCAATTAACTAAATGCAAAGTGAGTGAACAGAAGAAAAATCTAAATCAAATCCATATTTGGTGTGACCACCCTTTGCCTTCAAAACAGCATCAATTCTTCTAGGTACACTTGCACAAAGTCAGGGATTTTGTAGGCATATAGTCAGGTGTATGATTAAACAATTATACCAAACAGGTGCTAATGATCATCAATTCAATATGTAGGTTGAAACACAATCATTAACTGAAACAGAAACAGCTGTGTAGGAGGAATAAAACTGGGTGAGGAACAGCCAAACTCAGCTAACAAGGTGAGGTTGCTGAAGACAGTTTACTGTCAAAAGTCATACACCATGGCAAGACTGAGCACAGCAACAAGACACAAGGTAGTTATACTGCATCAGCAAGGTCTCTCCCAGGCAGAAATTTCAAGGCAGACAGGGGTTTGTTTCCAGATGTGCTGTCCAAGCTCTTTTGAAGAAGCACAAAGAAACAGGCAACGTTGAGGACTGTAGACGCAGTGGTCGGCCAAGGAAACTTACTGCAGCAGATGAAAGACACATCATGCTTACTTCCCTTCGCAATCGGAAGATGTCCAGCAGTGCCATCAGCTCAGAATTGGCAGAAAACAGTGGGACCCTGGTACACCCATCTACTGTCCGGAGAAGTCTGGTCAGAAGTGGTCTCCATGGAAGACTTGCGGCCAAAAAGCCATACCTCCGACGTGGAAACAAGGCCAAGCGACTCAACTATGCACGAAAACACAGGAACTGGGGTGCAGAAAAATGGCAGCAGGTGCTCTGGACTGATGAGTCAAAATTTGAAATATTTGGCTGTAGCAGAAGGCAGTTTGTTCGCCGAAGGGCTGGAGAGCGGTACACGAATGAGTGTCTGCAGGCAACAGTGAAGCATGATGGAGGTTCCTTGCAAGTTTGGGGCTGCATTTCTGCAAATGGAGTTGGGGATTTGGTCAGAATTAATGGTCTCCTCAATGCTGAGAAGTACAGGTAGATACTTATCCATCATGCAATACCATCAGGGAGGCATCTGATTGGTCCCAAATTTATTCTGCAGCATGACAACGACCCCAAACATACAGCGAAAGTCATTAAGAACTATCTTCAGCGTAAAGAAGAACAAGGAGTCCTGGAAGTGATGGTATGGCCCCCACAGAGCCCTGATCTCAACATCATCGAGTCTGTCTGGGATTACATGAAGAGAGAGAAGCAACTGAGGCTGCCTAAATCCACAAAAGAACTGTGGTTAGTTCTCCAAGATGTTTGGGCCAACCTACCTGCCGAGTTCCTTCAAAAACTGTGTGCAAGTGTACCTAGAAGAATTGATGCTGTTTTGAAGGCAAAGGGTGGTCACACCAAATATTGATTTGATGTAGATTTTTCTTCTGTTCACTCACTTTGCATTTTGTTAATTGATAAATACAAACTATTAACATGTCTACTTTTGAAAGCATTCTTACTTTACAGCATTTTTTCACACCTGCCTAAAACTTTTGCACAGTACTGTAGAAAAACACATGTTATTGACAGCATCGTAATATGGGGGTATATGGGGGCATATGTCTATATATATATATATATATATATATATATATATATATATATATATATATATATATAGTGTATATCAAATGTTTTTTACATGGGGATGTATTGTAGATCACTCACTTGTATGATGGGTCTCCTAAACCTGTACAAAGGATATTGTGTGTGCCCACGGGCAAAAACTGCACTTGGCAACATTTGCCCTTAATGGAAAAATGCCTCACAATAAAGCCAACAAATAACACATTAAATAGAAATGAACTTTAAATGTTTACAAAAAAAATCAAAAATCAAAAGGAGCTCTGCTTCTGAAAATCCTTTTTGTTTATAAATGATTCACTTTTGCTACAGACCAAAGACTTATCATGGAGGAGAGTACATTTCAATGTATACACTCCTGTCCAAGAACCATTGTTTATGTGCAATAGTCTCCTCTATATTAAAATGTTTCATGAGAACATCATTATCAAAGTTTCAAACCCCGATATCTGATTTGAAAGCAGTATGTGGCAATTTGTCTTTGCACAGATCGAAAAAGAATGGAAGTCAGCAGGTTCGCAACCCAAACAAACTTGGGAGTTTGCCCACAAGTGTGCCGATGTACAATATAGGGATTTGCACTTGCTCAAGGAAAACTGGGCCCTTGATGTTTTGTGTATCCTAGTTTGGAACAAATTATGGTGTTGTCGAGTTGTAATACCCCTTAGCTACATATGATTAATTACAACCATTCAACCATTTCACATATATACAGCACAAAGTACCGTTTTTGTTTTGTGTTTTTTTCACTGCTGAAATGATGGAATAAAAATACAGTGTAGTGATGTGCATTGTAGTGTGGAATTGATTTCTATGGTAACAAGTCATGGTGAAACATGTGGACAAATCTGTCACGTAATAAAAAATAAAAAATAGAATAAGATACCAAAATTGGAATTCTCCAACTGGTCAATGTGTAATATCTTTCTTGTTTTAAGAAAACTGTATGGTATGTGTAGGCTCTCCTTTGGCGAAAGTGGCAAAAGGCTGATTAACTTATAAACTGCCTCGCTAGAGTGGTTCATAATGTTGCTTTATAGATTTTTGTTAGACAGCTGAAGTGTATGCAAATCTGTAAAATTCATTCTAGTGGGATTTCAAAATTAAGATTGATTAGCTGAATGGTGAAGTGGTACGGTGGACAGAATCAAGGTAAAACTAATGAATGGTGTTTGAGAGACTACTGGATCACTGAACCTGGAGACAATTCCTTTGCAGAATATTTTAACAACCAGAAGTGCCATGCAGAAGGTTCTTCACCATGGAAAGCTCTTAAGGGATCTATTCAGAAACCCCATTTATGTTCATGGGCCAAATTGATTCATTAGTGCTGGAATCAACATGTTTATTTGGGAACCAATACACTTTTGTTTGAGGCAATGCCAATTTGTACTCGCATGAATATATTTACACTGGATACAAAACATTTATATTGGATCCAGTGCAGCAATGTTACAGCCAATAGATTTGAATTAAAATGTTACAATGTACAAAAGAAATAATTTATCCTGGATATGATTGTACTGGAACACATTTGATTGGGAATGGAACTAATTACTCAAGTTGAAAACAAACATGTATTTTTAAAATTACATTAATACTTCATAGTCTTATCTAATGTACCTATATAAACCATATATGTATTTCACCAGCAACAACAGCAGCAACAACAGATTTTGACTTTATGTGTCAGACACCTCCGAACACTGTACTGTTCATATTGAACACAAAACTTCTGTTATAAATCACAGGCCCAAACATTAGCAACGGACAAATACAAACATAAAACAAAATACATACTAATAAAAAGCTATTCTACACAAGGCTAAATCAAAGGCATTTTGGAATTGGTTTTAGACCCCTTGCAATCCGCAGTTGCCACATCGCTTCCCTTCCGGGTAGATGACTTAGTGTACCGTACCTCCGCCCCCTTTCTAGAAATGCCAACTTCCACCTAACCCTTGGAATGAATTGTCAGGCTATCCAGTCCAGAGCAGTCTGTTCCCTTTACACAGCGCCCTCACAGGTCAGGAGGGAGATTTATAACCAAGATTCATTCTCTGTCACAGGTGTCATCAGCTTAGGAGTGAAACAACGAGGCTATGTTTGCGGATGAGGTGACCCAAGGGAAGCTGGAGGACATCCAGGAGAGACAGGTTCCAGAGATCCCAGCATACTTCTGAAGGCGGTCAAGAAGAATGCCATGATCTATGGTGTCAAAAGCAGCTGTTAGGTCAAGGAGGACAAGCACAGAGGGAGCAGCAGCATCAGCATTAAGCAGGAGATCATTTACAATCCGAAGCAGAGCAGTTTCAGTGCTGTGATGCGGCCGGAAGCCAGACTGCAGAGATTCAAGCAGATTGTTATACTTGAGACATTTCATCAGCTGACAGGCTACAGCCCTTTCGAGAGTTTTGGAGAGAAAAGGGGTAGCAGTAATCACTTGGTAGCAGTAAGAGCTGAGGAAACTTTTCGTATGAAAGGCTTGTCAAATTGGAAAAAAGACAACTGAAATATTTAGCGATTACCCAAAAAAACAGTTCACTTGTTTCAGTATCTGTGAATTGGTTTGCCCCCCCCCCCACACATATTTTTTTCATTACAAACGTTCAGTTTATCGTGCATTTCCATTTTTTAAACTGGTTTCCGTAATGTATCATAATGTATCATAATTCACAATGGTTTTATTATGCTTTACTACCCTTTGCTATAATTTTACCATGGTATACTGCAGTAAACTTTAGATTTGGATTTGGCCATAAAAGCATACACTATATTGTTAAGCCATTACACTGGTGCAGTAGGGATGTACTAAAATCTAATGCTGTCTAATCAAGCACATCATTAAAGCCTGGTACATGCTGCCCCTTGTGATCGTTGAATCGCGCCGAGCAGTGTGTACCGGGCGAAAGTCACTACTCCTCAGTATACAGTATGTGTGTTTTTCTGTGATTGGTTTCATTTTGACAGAATTTAACATTGGTATAAACCAAACAATGGAAATGAATGCCTATGTAATTATGACAACAGACATAAAACACACTCATGTGATCTGTGTCCTTGGTAAAATGTCAAGTGTGTGAATAATGTACGGTCTTGACTGGAATTATTAATGACAGTGACTTCAACTTTGGCATTTTTTTTTAAATATAGATAAAGCAATTAGAAGCTTTAGACTGTAAACATACAAACTCTGGTTTCTCTGATTTCCAGGGAAACCAGCGCAGTTCTTTTCCAATTGGCACGTAAGGTGTCATCAAGGAGAAAAACAATTCTCTGGCAGAAGTCTTGTTCGTAGTGTGTAAAGCTTTTAGTTTTTACCATCAGTGCAAAAGCTTTCTCTTGCTTGAAACAATTTAATATTCCCAGGAGATTACAGTATGTGATACATCTTAACCCAATTGTTCAAACATTTTTAATGATCTATTTTGTTTATTTGTACCGTTTTTTTCTGTTTGTTTTCCTTTATTATTTTACATCAGGGGCAGTATTATTGAATTTGAACAAATGTGTGTATCGTTCATGCATTTGTCTTGTTTCCCATAAAATAAGAGAACAGGACTGCAGTAATGAAACTCTGTTAGGGTTTATTTAAAATGTTCCTAGACTTCTGTCCAAATGGAAGCAATATATACGGTTTTGATGACTAATGATGCTGAGACCATTGTTTATTTGCTTGTTCTGAAACAGGATCATATTTATTCTGTGCCCCTCTTTTTTACTTTCTGATATATAACTAATTGTTGGCAGATGTGGCAATATCTAAGGCCAAGACATATTTGTTTGCACAGTCTGATTTTTCAGACTAAACCGGTATTATGCAGTTGCAGCTGGCTTTTATCAAGGCTCTGTACACTGTAGTTTCCACCTGGCAAAACAAGATGTGCACACGTGACTTATACATAAAAGCTTAAAAAATGAGTGCTTAACTTTGGCAACAAAGACATATTGATACGTGTGTTAAATATTACAATTGTAATTAGATATAGAAAACGCAATAGATGATACCTGGTAGACTATCTTTATTTTTTATCATTTTGAAATACAACATTGTATTACTATGCTTCTTTTTTGTTATATTGTATTTGATGTGTAGTTGGAAGTTACCAGAAATATGTTCTGTTGTATTCTACAGTGTCTGTAATCTTTACCGAAGACAACTTTATAAAACAAAAACAGAAGGAAAAAAAAATCTGTGACAAAAACAAGGAAGTAGTACCTCCACAGCTACATATTCAATACAGAGAGGAAACTCTCACTCCTGCTGTGATTCCCACTGTGTTACTAAAGGAAGAGTACTCTCGGAATGATGCATGTTCCAGCTATATTATTAGTTCTGATACATGCGACTGGAAGAAAATGGTAAAAAAAAAACACAACAACATAATAATGTAGTGTAATGAATCTCCTCCGAGCGGCTAATGAGTTAATAATACTGACATTAGCATAAGACCCGTACTTGCCTCTCGACTACAGAGCTTGTTCTTGATGGTAAGTCGTTCTGTCTTTTAAATGTATGGTTTGCAGTTCATGTCTGGCTGTTGCCTTCCCATTCAATTCTGTGGGCTGAGATGCTAATTCATTTCAGTAGAGAGCCAACTGGGATAAGCCCATTAGAAACATGTAGCTAATATTAAGCAGCGATTGGCTGCCCAAGTCCCTGTCTCTTGTGTACTAGTATCCGGTTGTTCACAGAGCTACACTTGCTTGGTCGGAGGTGTACGGTGGCTCCTGCTCGTATTTTTGGTTGTTCTGGGTCACTCATTAGTGGAGCACATGTGGGTTGGGATTAGTCACTGAAGGGGTTTGGACCAGTGAAAGCAGTCAAGGGGAGAGAGCTTAGGCTAGCATTTAGGGAGATGTGAAATATGCAGGCTGTATCAGGTCTGTTATATCCCACACAATGCAGCCTGTGAGGAACTACTGTAGTCCCTGGCTCTGGTTCTTAGTTGTTTATTATCTCATAATAAAATGACTCTTTGGTTGAGACACTTCTAAGATTATTTTTCTTAATATCCAAATCAATAACCCCCTGGCTTAGTTATAATAATTTGAAAAAGTAATTTTTAATTATGAGACAGTTCATGTAACATTTCAGATATGTTTTAAATACAACTTAATTTATTTGAATTCAACTCAAAATTAATTTCTGCTGCACATATCCTAATTAGGTGAGCAATTGTCAAATGGCAACAGGGACACCTGCTGGTATGGTGGGAGAATCGCAAGTCCACTGACCCACTTCTCCTTGATTTAGCGGCTGCAGGCTATTCCAAACTTCACACCCACAAAATTGATTGAAATTAGCAATATTAACATGTTTTGATTGAAAGCCGCTTGCCAGAAAACTCCAGCTTATGGAGTGCTGGTGGAAAAAAGTGCATTGCTTACATTAAACCTAGAGCTGAATAATTGATTGGTACTGTACCTCAAATTATATCCACATTATACATTTAAGGAATAGGGTTTTTTCTGCTGTTTGTATTCTGTGAGTTAAAAATGTATACAATTGAGCATATTGATAATGCCAAGGATGATTGAAAAGGAGTATATCTGTTATTGGTAATTTCTATTACCAGGGTCCCAGCCAGGTTGCCATAATAGAAACAACTAATTAAGGATTTCAATAGAACCCATGAAGGTTGAAAACAGCAGGAGCAGGTGGGACCCTATGGACATTTCCCAAGTGTTGATATAGCTTAAATGCATCAAGCCGCACCCACACTGATGTAGTTAGAATTTATAAATAATGTTCTCATCACTCGCCAATGAAGGCTCAAGAAATTATATTTCTGTGTACATGTCCTTTTGACACTCAAAAAAGCACATTGGTCCTGAGTTTAAATATAGCTTCGATAGTGTAACACATAATTGGTCGCTGTACTGTAGTTCTATGTGGTTTTATATTGATTTCTGTACAGTTGTTGTGCCTTGCTCGACTGTAC
The DNA here is from genome assembly GCF_902713425.1 of Acipenser ruthenus. Classification (NCBI taxonomy): domain Eukaryota; kingdom Metazoa; phylum Chordata; class Actinopteri; order Acipenseriformes; family Acipenseridae; genus Acipenser; species Acipenser ruthenus. Next base: position 11,457,558 of record NC_081202.1, read on the forward strand.
ACTGGCAGTGCCTGTGTGACATCAATACTCGACAGGACTACCGCAATCAAACATATTCGTATACCTTGGTTAATGGAATTACAATTGAAAGCTCCAGTACATTAAAATAAAAGCCTGTTGTGTCTTTGTTTCCCTCTGATTTTGTTACAGTAACATAATCTCAAAAAGTATGATGCAATGGAATTCATTGTTGTACTACACTATTTTTGAATTGTATACCGATGACTGATTATTGGAAGTTAAATTAAATGGTCCTGTTTCTGAACCTTAAGCGAATTATCTTGGAACTGACACTTTTTCACTGTCATACTGCATATTGTGCAGACGACTCTGCATTTTGGCATAGCAATGACCTGGCAACTACCAGACATCATTTCCTGACAACCACATGAAACTGACCAAAGACCACACTGTGGAATCTCGTTCATGCCTTTATGCTTTTAAACTGGAAAAAAAGATAGTTGGATGTGTTGTATGGTAAACCAAACCTCGATGTTTGATATTCAGACTGTATACGACCTTTAATGGTTTGAGGTCTAGTAAGTTGATTTCACTGGCTGACCAGTTGAGCCCCATATACCTCACAGTCCATCACAATGATTTTAAAATCTTTTAACAAAATAACATCTGAATCAAAGATTTGTATCTTTTTTTCTTGTTGTTGTTGCTGTTTTAACAAAAACAAAGAATTCTGGGTCATTATGTAACGTCAATAGCATATTGGATATTGGATCAAATGGTTTGTAAACCAACACATTTGGCATGCAGGGTTCATAAAACCCTACAAATATAAAGTTACCACCAGAAATGGTCTCTGAGATATTTGACTGTGTGTCAGTGGCAGCTTTGTAAAGTATCAAGTCGGCATCTGAAATGGTTTATAAAATATTAGCAGTTGGAAAAGCAGTGACAGACCGTTTACTAAAACATATAAGCTCTCCTCACAGGGCTGCTCAAATATATAAGAACATAAGAAAGTTTACAAACGAGAGGAGGCCATTCAGCCCATCTTGCTCGTTTGGTTGTTAGTAGCTTATTGATCCCAGAATCTCATCAAGCAGCTTCCTGAAGGTTCCCAGGGTTTCATCTTCAACAACATCACTGGGGAGTTGGTTCCAGACCCTCACAATTCTCTGTGTAAAAAAGTGCCTCCTAATTTCTGTTCTGAATGCCCCTTTATCTAATCTCCATTTGTGATCCCTGGTGCTTGTTTCTTTTTTCAGGTCAAAGAAGTCCCCTGGGTCGATATTGTCTATACCTTTTAGAATTTTGAATGTTTGAATCAGATCGCCACGTAGTCTTCTTTGTTCAAGACTGAATAGATTCAATGCTTTTAAACCCGGGATAATTCTGGTTGCTCTTCTTTGCACTCTTTCTAGAGCAGCAATATCCTTTTTGTAACAAGGTGACCAGAACTGAACACAATATTCTAGGTGAGGTCTTACTAATGCATTGTAAAGTTTTAACATTACTTCCCTTGATTTAAATCCAACACTTCTCACAATATATCCAAGCATCTTGTTGGCCTTTTTTATAGCTTCCCCACATTGTCTAGATGAAGACATTTCTGAGTCAACATGAACTCCTAGGTCTTTTTCATAGTTCCCTTCTTCAATTTCAGTATCTCCCATATGATATTTATAATGCACATTTTTATTACCTGCATGCAATACTTTACACTTTTCTCTATTAAATTTCATTTGCCATGTGTCTGCCCAGTTCTGAATGCTGTCTAGATCATTTTGAATGACCTTTGCTGCTGCAACAGTGTTTGCCACTCCTCCTATTTTTGTGTCGTCTGCAAATTTAACAAGTTTGCTTACTATACCAGAATCTAAATCATTAATGTAGATCAGGAATAGCAGAGGACCTAATACTGATCCCTGATATCTGTATATATTCTTCATTAAAAATGTATAGTTACTGACTGAATTAAAACAAATCTGAATGCTTAAAAAACAAATGTATATAGTCATAAATTGTAAACACCTTAGGTACAGAACTAAAAAAATAGCAATGACTAAGTCTGAGGGGCTTTAGGTGCAAAACCCTGTGTGTTATTAGAGTATTCCGAAGGTAGTTTTTCTGTGGCTGATTTGGCAGAGCAGTAGTAATGGAGCTTGGCTCTTTCATAGTTAATGCATTCTAATTATAAAAAAGAGTGGTTCTAATACAGGGAGGGGGGGCTGTTGCCATAGCACAGTGTGTTTCCAAATAGTTGCCATAATAAAAAATAAAAAAAATGGCAGAAACTTTTTTTTTTACATTCAACAGCAAAATCAACCCAAACAATTAAAATAATGAAAGCAAGTGTACAGCTGGAAGTCTGAACAGCACACCCTCTCTGTGTGGTGACACCCACCTTATAATGTATTCAGTTCTTTTATTCAGTCCTATTAACTCTGTGCCCTTTGGGTGCTCGGCGGAGTGCTTAATCCCTTTTAGATCCTGGGGCAGTGCATCTTTCTACAGTATCAATACAAAGATGTGTTGATACAGCTACTACATGTACATCAATAAACCTTTCCACAGACCACTCAGACCTGTAGAGTCAAGAAAACAAATGTGAAACACACCCTGAATTGGTCTGAAGGAAATTATTAACTAACAATTAGATCTACAGTATGTTACATTTTCTCATTTCCTTTCCTGCCAGTGGTCAAAATGGACAGTGTCTTCTTTAAAGAGGAGCAGAAGAAAATCATAGAGCCTGGGGTCATGGATTTAATTAAGAAATAAGTATTTGTAATCCACCGGGTGTCTAGCTGTTTGTATTTCTGAATAACATTTCTACAAGCTAGTATCCGCTAAAAACCCTCATTATTTACTAAACAGGTCTTCTAACAAGGGAAGACTGATTACCATGAAGACTGCAATAAAACCTCACGGTCGAGGAATATCAATCATAATTGATGTGTTGCAAAGCAGATTACACACATTAGCCTACACAGTTTTAAATATGACAGCTGCAACTTAACGTGACACATGTTATAATATAAGAAAAAGGATTTATAAACCGTTGCAAGTAACATACAACAGAAGTGTTTTTTTTTTTTCTTTTTCTCGTTGCCTTAATGCTTAAGTATTTTACTACCAGGGTATTAGAATGCGCTTCAAGTAACATTCAGGAGAATAATTTCTATTTGTGTTGCCTTAATCCTTAATTATATTATATTTGTTACAATTCTGACAGTTTAAAGCAAACAGTTTTGGCTTGGCAAGGATATCCTGAGTATTATATCATTGCATATGCTATTAAATATGTGGACATGTTTCAACTCATGATGACAGTTGGAGTATTATTTACTGCACTGGCTGCTAAGGCAAGGGATAAGCTTGTTCAGATTGCTTGTTTATTTATTGAACGCTATTAAAAGTGCTTTCCAAGTTTAGTTATACGAACTGGCTGACATTTATTAAATAAAACCACTTAGAAAACAAAATACTACAGCTGACAGAAATTGATATTTTTGATTGGCCCTGAGTTACTTTTGCCCTTTTTAGCGTGTCTCAAATGTTAGAGGCTGAAATGTTGTATGAAGACAAATGCAAATGAGTTAGTGCTCAGATAAGGAATATCATTTTGTTATCAACTAAGCCACTTACTAATATTTTTGTTTACCGATAACTTTTTGTTTGTTTGCAGTTAACAGGTCGAATGATATTCTCATCATTGTAACCAACATGCCAACATGCTCTAGAAAACAGCTGCAACATTCAAAGATTGGTAGGATTACCAGACGGTAATAAAATATATCTTTAACACTGAAGCCCTTCAATAAAAACACACTGCACCCTAAGGTTTGTTTTGACATTTTGGGGTAGATGTAAGGATACGCACAAAGTGATTTGCGGGTGCAAACCCCCCATAATGCTGCCGTAAATCATGTTTAGCAGCCGTAAAGTCTGATTTTAGTGGCCACTAAAAACGCGGCGATGGAAAGAATGGTGTTCACCTGGCATTCAGCACCTGCTATCAAATTAGCACTTTGCCATCATTAATCCATTAAAATGATATTGAAATGCATTCAAATGAAGAAAAGAGCATGGAACTGGACAGGATCTGGATACTAAGCGGGCGCAAACATTATAATGTAATGTAAGGATTTTGCCTTGCACTTAGGGAATTGCTAACCCTCCAAGAACTTTACACCTCTTCTTACACGGTGCAAACCATTGTAGAAGTGAGTAATTAAGAGCTGTATAAAAGCACACACCTGTAGACACCTGTCTTTGGCTTCAGGATGGCTGCTGTGGTACACTTCCTGATGCGGCGACACTTGGCTCTTGTTGAGGAGAGACAGGAACACGTTCGGAGGAGAAGGGCAAGACGAAGAAGACCCTGCATATTCAATCCTAGGGTCACTTTGTTTGGGATGCCAGAGGATACGGTGCTAAAGCATTATCGTCCAGAGGTCATCATAGGCCTAATAGCTGAATTGAGGGATGAGCTAGGCACTGCTATCCCAGCACATGTGATAGTGCTGTGTTCTCTGCATTACTTAGCCTCTGGTTCCTTTCAGACCACAGCTGGAATGTCTAGAGGGATAGCCCAATCCACCTTTTCCAGAGTGCTAGGCACATTTCTGGATGTCATGCTGAAAAGGGCAGGCCAACACATATCATTTCCTAAGGATACTAGCATAACTGATGTTGTCTAAGGCATTTCCAAACAACTCTATTTCAAGCTGAGTAACCTCAGCCGTAAGGACTCTCAGCTCCTTCTCAGAAAACTTTTTCATTTTCTTTTCCATGCGCCCAGAGGACTTTGCTACCCTTCCTCTGACATATTTTTTTTTGTTTGTATTTTCGTGTTCCACAAATGTCATACAGCACCTACTGCTCTCTGTACTGTTAACTCTGTCACCTCTGGGCTGTAAGTGTGGCCACTAAATAGACCGATGCTTTCATTGAGACCCTCATATATCATCAGTGCAAAATAATTGCCTGGCCGCAATGCAATTTGAATTTTGCATCCGCAATTATTTGCACTGCTCCTATACTTACATGAATTAATATGCACAGGGTGTTTAAATAACTACCCCTCCAGAGGGACTAGTACTAAAAAAAAGGGCCACTCCAAGGTTGTCCAAGTTCCTCAGGTCAGGAAGCATAAAGCACTTCAAGACAAAAATCAAACTGTGAGGTTCTGTCACATAGATATGTTCTTAAGCATGAATTAAACAAAACTGAATATTTCTGTAAAGCTTTGATCGGGTGTAATTACATTCCTTGTATTTGAACTTAAAACGTAAGATTTATATTTACAATATTAGCAAGAAATCAACCACTGAAATGTTTTATTTTAAATAGGATGCACAATTGTTCTCTCTGAATAACATTCCAGTGCAGTTACTATATTTTAAAGAATTATATTATGCATCCCTTTTGTTGCTTAAAAATGCTTTAAGTCAATATAATAAACATGTGCAGTACAGGGATAACTAAGCATGTCTAAACATGAATTAATTTCAATTTTTTAAGTCATTTCAAATATCACAGTGCACAACTGTAAAGACAGATGCTCCTTAAGTCTAATTTTGAAACTGATGTGGTTTAATTTGCACAAAGAATTTCCTTCAAATTGTGTGTGGAATACCACAGTTTCATCCAATAAAATATGTAATTTTTAAATCACATAGTCAAATTCACTGTTTTTACTTTTTTTTCAGATTAATCTGTTTTTGAGCTGAAAGAAACTAAGGTAATTTACATTAAAACCAACTAATAGTTAAAGATGTTTTTGTTACATTCATATCATATTTTTGAAAAGATTTATTAAACTGCATACTCATTTGAAAGAAGGTTTGAATTCATTCACAAGGTCCTGAGTGTATTGTGACTGTTTAATTCTGAATTTCAGTAATTATGAGTTTGACTTCTGCAGTTAAGGTCATACATGACCTTTGATATAAAACTGTAACGAGAGAGACCTCTAGTGGTCCACTTTATGTACTGGTTTTGACTAATTAAATTAATCTTCAGTGATGCTTGTTACTAATTTTTCCACATTACCGGAAACAGTTGTATTTGCTTTCCCTTCAGAGAAAAGACATTGATAAATTCACTGTGTCTTTTGTGCTAAAACAAGTAGGTTTGGCTATTTTAATGACCTTAAAGTGCCATCTCAATACATAATAGATAATTATAAAATATATAAATGCAGTTATGACTGATTTAATGTATCTATGCTTGAGAACTTTGCCATTAACACAGACTTGTTTTTAAATGCATGCTTATTTAAGTGAGGGTTTAGCTTAATAAGGTCAGGGCTGTGCAATTAATAAACAATTATACATTAATTATAAATGAGTCAGTCTCATAAGATTTGTTGGGTGGAGACTAAATTAATAATGCAAAATGATGCATATGAGGTCTCAAACGACAGGGTTTGAACTGCAGCTTTATACACCAGCATGTTTAGGTAGTAATAATGATCTAAAATCTGGCATTTACATTAAAAAGTTCAGTTAACTGAAGAGATCAAAATTAGAATGGGTTCCACAGCCATCATATTAAACTTTGTATTTGCCTACATTCTCAAGTGTTTTAGGCTATTGAGTCCCAGTGCTCAGTACAGCAGACCTGTCAGTCCCATTTTGCACTACAAATCAATCTGAGCTTTACAGCTGTCTCTCCAAGGTCATATGGTTTACCAAAGGTTACCCGCACATTTCTAGCAGGTGAAAGGATTAGCATAGTTTTTAGAGACACTTGTAAATTAAGCAAAAGTAGACAGTGGATAGGTGCTCTTTTTGGCTTCATTCAAATATACCCCTGAAATATTAAGAAAGGGGTTGGACCTTTGGCCTCACAGATCAGAAAAGTACTACCAGAACAAAATCTATTAACTGTCAAGCCGACAGTGCTATATCTCTCCAGACACCTATCCATGACCAGTGTTATAATAACCTCTCCATTAGGCATCCCTCAGGCAAAAGTACATAGGCTATAATAGGATCAGTATAAAATTCCATGGAGGATAAAGAGCATATCCTTATTGTCAGTCTCTGGGCCAAGGGTGCTCTCTGCTGCCTTAAAGCTGTCCTCACGTTTTATATGCTAACTATTTGTGCATTTTTAAATATGATTTGGTTGCAAGCCTGTAGTAGCTGATCGTTATACTGTACCAACTTTGTAAAGGACTAGCTTTGAGGTATTGTATTAACCCGAACTGATTGCAGATTTTCATACATAGCATATTGCAGCAAATTATTGAGAGAATTGTGGTGAAATACTGTACAGAGTCTAGTATCCAAAAGTCTATTTACCAGATTGTCAATTAAGTGAACCACTACCTGGGGGCAGATTGTGCCCCGCGTCAGTTAAGACAGGATAAATGTTGGTTTTAAAACAAAACTTTCCAATGCCTCCTAATTGCTTGGTATACAAAATAAATTTGAAGGCGCTGCACAAAATGGATTTTGCGGCTTCTCTAACATGGCGTCTCGTTTGGAGGTGTGTCATTTTAACTTAGTATAAAAACACATTCATTCAAGCATTGTAGAGCCTGCATTAGGTAACAAAGGCCCTTTTTAAAGACAGCTTCAAAGTTGCTCTTCTACAGCATGCTTGAAGAATCACATTTAAAAAACACTAACACAACATATAAATTATATATGAAATGGGCATTATATCATACTAAAGTACACCAAGCACAATTATGGACTATACAAGTGTATATTACACAAAGTAATTACTATGAAAATACATAGATTTTATTTTTACTTTTTATTGTGTTTTTATTATTTAAAGAGACTGTAACCAAATACACAGTAAAACCTGTCTAACAGCCCTTACATACCGGCACTCTATATCTGCATCATTTTGGGGTTCCGATCAAATCTCTATTGAAAATAATGGTTTGATATCCTGGACAATCCGAAACCTGTCGATTTATGGAATCCTGTATGATTTGTAAGTCTTGTCTGGCTAAAACCAATGTAAACCTTACTGTGCAGTCTGGCATGTACTGTATTTCCTTTTCTAAATGTATAATCAAGCATATTGCTGGGAGAAGGAAAATATCTGAAAAGAAATCAGGAAGTGCAACACATGATTTTCCAAAAGCATAATGGAAGTATTTTGAAGTACTGGACTTTCTCACAAATGTAGAGTTATTGCCAGATGCTTAGCAGCAGCATTGTCTTGTAATGATCAGACTTACTCGAGTCAACAAGTAAAACAATTCTTAAATCCTGCAGGATCCTCCAGACTAAGCATGACATGCTCCATGCCTGTTTCTACGGCACAGACACTCTGTAGTCCAAACTCAAGTTTTTCTATGTCAGTCTTTTCAAAATGTATAGTATGCCTCTTGTTTTAAACCAATGTAATTATGTAGCATATGGGTTACAACCAGCATTAAGTTTTAGGATTTTCATTGCAGAAAAAAATCTGCATTTTTCAAACTTAACCAAAAATAAATGAGGGTGTAAAAGTATACGCAGAGTATAAGCACCTTTTTCTCCACTGTGCACATGTTTCCTTTGTCAAAAAGAGAGGGGGCATGCCCCCCCCCCCCACACACTTTTTTAGTTACTCGTTGCTTTGCTTGCATGTATGATATCGGTATGGTTTATTTTTATGCTGAAGAGATATAATGAGCTAGACTTTTGGTTGCATTATCTGATTTTAATGATAGAAAATATTAAATCTTTATTAAAACTTAAATAACACATTGAAAAACTAAACCTGAAGCAACAAAAAGTAAGAAATAGTTGCGAAAAGAATATCAGTCTTTGAGCTCTGGTAAAATATTTCTTTATATATATATATATATATATATATAATTTCTGTAGATTTGGAACCATGTATTGTAACATAAATTCCATTAAGGGAATTATATTACATAGCTTTTAAAAGTGCCATAACAAGGCAGGGCACAGATATATTCCATTAAATAAAACAAACATTGCTAAAACCTCTTCAAAAATGTTTTGTAGACTGATGATCAAAACCAGTTGTGCAAATCTTTTTTGCTTTACAGTAAGATAATTACTTTGTACTGAACTCCTTTTTTCGTGGTTTCCATCTGTTGCTGTTTCTTTTTATATACACATAGTTCACTAATTAAGAAGCCAGAGAGAGAGAGAGAGAGAGCTTGTGGCTGTTGCCCAAGCTACTTAGTGATGTTGCTGCCATCATTCCACTTGACTGCAGTTTTTCAAAATGTTCAAAATATTTGCAATAAATCATACCGATAATGGCTATAAAAAAAACAGATGGCAGGAGACTCCATTTCCAACTGCATTATTACATGTAGTCCTGTAATAGATGACCTCTGTATTGCAGGATCCTAAGGGTGGTTTAGCATTGCATTCAAGTTGTAGCTGCTCTGGATCTTGTGAATAGGTTGCCTTTTGTAGCATCTCATTATTATGTTGGATGTGCTTCAAAGATAACATTGCAAATTTCAAGAATATGTCCATAAATGGGCAGTTCACTTGAGACTGCCTTGAAATGTTTAGACACAAGTTAAGTTATTGCCTGCTTGTAAAAACCAACTAATCACTGAGTTTTTCTTTTAATTGGTCTGATTTATGGTTAATTGATTTTAGCTTTGGGCCATCTACATATTTAGCTAAATAAAACAGTTCAGTACTGGTAATCATATTTATTGGTGGAAAGACCTTGGACTGCAATGTGTTTTTTTTTTTTTTTTTTACTTGCTGTCAGAGTAGTTTATATTCCTTACTCTTTTTTTCCTGCATGGTTTTTTTAAGAAGCTTTTTTGAGAAAGCAACAAAAACCACAAAAAAAGACCCTTTGGGGAGCAATAAAAGAAAGTGCTCAGAACACCACAATTGTGTACACTTTTTCTTTCAGTTTTTTTTTTTTTTTTTATAAATGCTCTGTACTGAGAAACAGTAATTGTCCAATTTCTTTTAAATAACATTTTAATATAGTATAATATACTGTAGCCATTGATTAATATTGAAAAATGTTATTTCTGGGAATGTACAGTACTTTAACATACTAAGCATAAGCATCCCTTCTTAATACATCTATAACATACAGTATATATCAGTATTATTTAGCGGACACCTCTATCCAAGGCAACTTACAGAGACTAGGGTGTGTGAACGATGCATCAGCTGTACAGTCACTTACAACAACGTCTCACCTAAAAGATGGAGCACAAGGAGGTTAAGTGATTTGCTCAGGGTCACACAGTAAGTTAGTGAGTGAGCTGGGATTTGAACCAGGGACCTCCTGATTACAAGCCCTTTTCCTTAACCACTGGACCACACAGCCTCCTATTATGGCCCTAAAGGAGCTCCGCCCCCTTCTTTTTATTGTGCTGAGCTTTTGGTTCACATGTTTTTTGTGTTAATTGAGTTGAAGTCTGAACTGTCCCAAACTCTCATCTTAATGTAAAGCTTAGCCTGTAGGGACCACCATCTTGTTTGGTAATATAACAGGTATTTTACTGTGACCTCCAGTATTTGCTGTCTTTTTGATCACTTTCTCAGTGTCAGCTGTACGACGTGGTGGTGGTTTTGTAATGTGGACCACTGTCCACTAGGATTACTTTGAGACTAACAAACTCATTTAATTTTAACCCGGGTGCCCAGGGGTAAAAGGCTAGTGTATGAACCTGCTGTGCAATCTAACACCTATATTAGCTTAGGTTAAGTAAAATTTCAACTACAATAAAGTGTAAGAAAAGCCTTATTAATACCTGTTCATATTATGTAAAACTCTCCAAAGGGAGTGGTGTATGATCCTTATAGGAATAAATAATTTACTAATGCTGTGCTTGCATATAAGGCATACAATCATAGGTATATCAAAAATGCATTTATTTTTCTTTTCACCAAAAAAAGAAAAAAATGTGTTACAGGTTAGATAACATAATGAATCATCAATGTAACATTATTTGAAGTGATTAGATTAAAACATGTTTAAATATACACAGATATTAATATATATATATATATATATATATATATATATATATATATATATATATATATATATATATATATATATAAAAGACAAAACACATATGGGCAGCAGTGTGGTGTAGTGGTTAGGGCTCTGGACTCTTGACCAGAGGGTTGCTCCAGTAAAAGCCCAACTGTATAAATGGGTAATTGTTTGTAAAAATAATGTGATATCTTGTAACAATTGTAAGTCGCCCTGGATAAGGGTGTCGGCTAAGAAATAAATAAATACAAATTCTCTAAGGCCTCTAAGTTTTAGTGGCGCTATCAGAGAAAATCTCTTCTTGACTGTTGCTAAAATATGTGTACGCATCAATCTGACAGTTAATAACCTTCATTTTTCTTAAACAAATGTAATAATTACAGCCACCTTGCTTAACATTATCGGGCAGTGTGGTAACAGTATGCGCTCCCAGAACTTTGTGCCAAAGTTTCCTGAATCCTTACAGCTGATGTCTCCCTTTACTATATTTATATACTAGATATGCTGAAGTTTGCTACTGTCCAAGTCATCAGTGCTGAAATTAGTCTCCTTGACCTGTTTGAATACATTCTTGATCAAAAGGAAATGATGGGACTGGTGCTCGGCAGGACAGCCCCAAAACGGGCCAGGATAGAGTCTGGCAACTGGCAGATTTGTGAAGAAATGTAAACGGCAGTAAAAAGCTGCACTGCTCAGCTATCATAAGTCATCCCCGTCATCTGTGCTAAAGCTGCACCTCCTGCTGCTCCCTTTGGACGCGACGGGCGAAGTGGCAGACAAGAGAGGATCAGTCCCAAATGGAGACAAGTTGTCATCCATCAGAATCTCGTCCAGCCGGTGCTCTTCTTTTAGTGTGGCACTGAAGGAGAAGTCTGTGAAGTGTGACAGTGGATCGGAGAAGGTCGTTGAGCCATGTTTGAGGTCAGTGCCTGATATCTGAGACATTGCCGCCTGCTGCATGTACTCTCCGTTCATGTCCTCCTGGTAAGGCTGCTGCTGTTGCTGCTGCTTCATGAGATGGGAGGCGAGGTCCACAGTCCCTAATGAAGAGGCCATGATAGGGAGTCCATGTGCACGGGCCTGCATTTCCAGCTCCTGCGTCAATAAATAAGGAGAAAGGTGTTTTTTTCTGCTGTCTTTTGTGAGTCTTTTTTCTGTGTGCCTTAATGAACCACTTGAAAGTACTTTCCTCTATATCTTACAAAGGTTGTTTTAAATAAACCCAGCCTATGAGGTTGTATCATAAACCCTATAGAGCTTTCCAGTATATCTTATATATCTTATGAGGGCCGTTCAAGTGAACCATGCCCAGGAGGGTGTATCATGGCACAATGATCTTAGGAAATGGTTATTTTTTCCCTCAGAGTATTCCAGGTCAGGTGACATCTGCTTCTTAAAAAGTTGGTGATGTTATTCAGAACTGTTACACCTGCAGGTATTGCCCAGGAATATTTAACCAATGCTTGTTCACCTTTCATAAAAAGGAGTTTAAGTCACACACCACTTGTAGTCCAAACCTGCCTTCATTGATTTTTGAAGCTGCATCCAGCTATTTTATTTGATAAAACATCATCGATGTAGTACAACAATGGGACAAAACTAAATGTAGTGCCTCCTAGGGACAGGGGACTACATAAGGGACAAAGGATTACATTTGTAGCTTGACTATGACATTACCTGTTATACAGCACCGTAATTGTTAAAATGTAGTTAACACACCCAGATAACTTTAAATATAAAGTACACACAGGTTCTTTGTAATATGGCAATTATACAAACTGGAACTAAACAAGCAGTAAACTACTAAAATACAGCAGCCATTTATAAACTTGAGCAAGTCTGTTTTAGGGCTATATTTGTTAAGGTCCTGGTTTGTATCAACCATAGCTGCATCATGTTGTTTCTCTAATGAGGTATCATTGGATGTGTGGCAGCATTTAAAAATACATAATTACACAAATATTGTACCCTGATTGTGTCAGCCTTCTCTGTGTCTGTTCCACCAAGGAAAAATTATAGTAACAATTTGTATACAATTGCATTTTTACTGATAACTTCAGATTGAAGGGGGGAATTGCATGTCTTATCGTGACACAGAGTAATTCATTTAGTAAATAATTGGGATGCATCAGGAGGTGATGAGTTCTGTAATGCTTCTGCTGCATCATCTAAAAATAGGTCAATATAAACCGCTTCATTTGAATGAATCATTTTGAAAAGAGGTAAGCTACATTTGTCTTCGGTAGATTAGGCGAATCAAATCCACAGCTAATTTTTTTCCTCCTGACCACAACAGTTGTTTCTTTTAATCAGGTAATTACTGCTACCTGGTGCAGTTAAAGGCAAAGGGAAACTTGCATGCAAAAGAGAAACCCCCTTGTTTTTTTAGCTGTTTTAAACTGTTGGTGTTACTGCAGCCTCTACAGACCTGAATTTGCAGAAGAAGCCTTCTGTTGACGTGTTCCAGTTTCTTTTGCCTGTTCTCAAGCTCTCTCACTCGCTGCTGCTCTTTCTGGAGCCATTTAATGTACTCCACCGATGCTTTTAGAATCGTTCCTTTGTTCCATCGCATATCACTGCAGGATGTAAAGATAACCTTTTCACAAATGTGCACATCAGCAGAATTTTTAAAAACTTACAAAGGCTTTTCATATTAATAAGAAATGATGATTTACATGACCATTATTCACTCTCGGACATTATTGCTTCTGAATGGAAATTTTAATAGAATAGTTAAGTATATCTGCAGAAAGTCAACTCCGGAGCCCTTATATGGTAAAAAAAATTATCCCAGAATTAAAATTGGTGTCAGAAGAAGTAAAAAAAAATATGGGACTTTGGGAGGGAAGCTATATACAGCACATTCCTGATGTCATTACTCCTTTAAGAAATGAGTGGCTGTAAAATGGTCCTTTTCTTCAGAATAAGACATTTGTCTGATCTTGGCTAATAATCTCTTTTATCATGTGCTAATAGCATGGCAGAAATTGTAACCTTCACTTTAATTTTTAGCACAAGTTAAATTCCATTACAGCGCTGCCTGGTTTCTATAGTAGATAGGAACTACACTGGCAGATGCTTTGTGTACAGACCTTTACACAAGTACTTGCTTCTTTGCTTTGCATCTGATATATGCATGTGATAGTTTGGACTCATACAGTATATGGTGCATATAAGTCAGCGTGCCTACACATATTTTGTTTTTATTTATACTTACGGGTCATTTGACTTTGGAATTAGTGTGCCAAGTTCCTTGATTCTGTAATTGATATTGTATCTTCGTCTTCTTTCAACTATTAACAAAAAACACTGCATGGTTATTTTGTAGGCTTGCTTTAAAATGAATATTGTGTACAATACAAACATTTTCACAGAGAAGGTACTGCATAGGCAGCTACCAAACATTTCCCAATACAGTGCCTGGTCAATGCTACTCACCCCTAGAGGAATGATGTAACTTCATGGGAAGAGGGTAGTTCACGTCAGCAGCAATGATCATGCCATTACATTACATTACGGTAAAGCCTAGCATTTTTCAACTAGGCATTCAAATGTGCATCAGGAAACTAACAGACTTTGGGTAACATAGGGGCAGTCGTAAGACTTGTTTACAAAGACATTGCTACAGCTTTGCTTGTGAATGTTTCTGCAAGGCACTTTCCCATGCACTTACTGTAAAGGTTCTTACTCCTTGTTTGGTAATCATCTTTTGTTTGCATTGATGTTTCATTAATGCCCCTTGATTTGGGCATTTTGGTTGTAGTATAGCAAGGTTAGCTTGTTGGTGACTGTAGGAGAGGGTTATTAAACCAAAGTCCTAGATTCCTATACAGTAATAATACATAAATGCCACTGGTTTTGACTCAAGCTGCCTGGTGATAATAAAGAACTGTCTTGACTATAGAGACAGACATAAATGCTAAAACTGAGTTTGTACTCCTTCACTCCTGTCAGACACACTGTCTGTAAGACAACATTACCCCCTTGTGGACAAAGGCCCCCATATCAAGCACCTCGTGTCAAAGGCCCTATTCACAAAGCCTTAACTCTGATGATATTGCATTTTTCAGAGAGTTTTCTGTTGTTGTTCAAAATACATTTTTATGAATAAAATAAACTGACTAGAACTGTGTTTATTCATAAAAAACAGACTTTCATGAAAAAAGCATTCTTTAAAATAACTTAAAGCTTTGTCTAATCTTACACTGTTTCCCTGACCTGATTCTACAAAACTGCTATTTCAAGAAAAACATATAGAAAATCTATGAAATGTAAAGGGTTTTTTTTTTGTTTTTTTTTTAATTTATTGTATTTGGGGCACTTAGTAAATTCAACCTACTGTATGAGGCTACAACTTTAAACAAATAACAATATCAAATTGGCTATTGCCTGCAACACTAATGCCAAAGTCCTAGTCATATCCTCTGTATATTTAATCATAATTCAACATGGAAAGTGTGTAGGAAGGAGGTGAATATGTACAATAGGCATATAGATAGATGCAGATCTAAAACATAGATATAATGTAAAATGTTCTTACTTAAATTGTGGTTGTCTTTTTTCTGTCGTTCTTTGGCTAGAGTACGTGTGTCAAATTCTGAAAGACACAAAAAAACAAAAATTGCAGTATGAAGTTTCAGTACATAGTATAAATGGTATTATGACTGGGTTACTGCTTCAGCTGTTTATCCAGATTAACTCAGATTCTTCCTCCCCAGGGCACGCACAGTAACTCAGCAGCCTTGCATGACCCCCTTTGATATTTCTTTCAAGCCGTGTGCCCTCTGATACCAAATGCATTAACATTTGTTCACAATCAAATCAGTTTGTCAGAAACTAACTCGCAGTTCCAAGTTTGCTTGCTGACACAAATAAACTGTACATTCTATTTCAAATTTTTCTAAAATTATATAATTGTATTTTTGATTGAATTAATCAATTAGTTTTTTGTTGATTTAATAAGGTCACTTGAACTTACTATAATGGCCCATTGTCCTACTGCTCAGTTATATGAAAAGATACTAATTTACTTATATATTCATTGAAGGGGAAAGATCTGGAGACATCGTTGCTATTTCCTAAATCAATTAGGTTTACTTGATGCATGACATTCATAAAAAGTCACAGTGTGCTTTGTGTCTGTGTTGTCAGACTGGGAATACAGGCATCCAGCTAATGTGTACTGAACCATTGATAATTGGTAATGCTGCTAATACATTTTGAAACCCAAACGTTCCTCGGTTTTAAACAATACTTAGCTGAAGAGATACATCAGTGTTCTTTGGGCTCCCTACATAATGTCATTCAGTGTACTTGACTGGTTTTACATTTTCTTCATTAGGGTCTGACAGGGAAATGTGTTGTTTTCTATCATTTTTTTTTTTTTAATTGTAACATCAGTGCACATCCGTTGAATATGTAATGGACTTATTGGTATTAAATTGAGCACATTCTGTGCACAATGTATTATTGGATAACTGCTGTCTATCCACACAGCTGCAGTACCAGAACTGAAAGTAAACCTGTATTGCTTTTATAGCAGTGTTCAATGTTTATAATGCAAACATGCACTCAAGTACAATAAGGGCTCTTTTAACAAGACACAGCATGCAAACTATACTCCAATAGCACAGGATTTAGGTTCCTTAATGCATTAGTCCTAGTTTGTGAAATAAAATAAAAACTACTAAGCTAATACACTGACTCGTTTCTATGTGTGCTAAAAGACTTTCAATCGTCGGTAACATTAAATGTGGGGTGTTTCCGTGTGGCTTACTGTAAATGTGTGATATCTTAGCAAAGCAGCCAATAATATTTCTGTACAAATGTTTTTAAATGTGTCTGGATTCTCCTTAAGAAGCAGGAGTTTATTATAACAGTGCACTAGATAAGTAAGTATATGTGTGGTAAACAATTTGAACTTCTCTTTGAGATGCACATGTTTAACTCTTGAGTTTTTTGGGGTTTTTTAATAATGCTTTTTTGGCAGATTCAGTTTTTTTTTTAGTTTGATATTCATGAAACTCTTTTTAAACGGTTTGTTAAAGTGGTCATTCATATCAAACAGTATTTTATTCATTAAATAAAATAATTCTGTAAATACAGCAACTCGTGAGTTAAAGCTTTGTGAATACATCCCACAATAAGTTCAGCTTGTTTTTGGTTTAAGTAACGTGTGTTGTGTTTCGTACCTGTGGCTTCCCTTTTTTCAATGAGGTTTGTGGGACATGAACCAGACGTCAGTCCATAATTAGTAGCTGTCATACCTTGGTCATCGGCGTACACATCCAAAATACTGCTGGTCAGTGGCAGCTTGTCATAAAAAAAATAAAAAGAGTACTATTAGGATCTGCCCAGCACATGTCTGTGAGAATAAAAAAACTGTTATTGAAAACATGCTACTGTATACAACTGGATTATAGTTTCAAAAAATACAAAGGTGTCTGCTAAATAAGTAAATAAATAAATAAATAAATAAATAAATAAATACATAAACAGGCCATTGTTTTAGAAGTATTAAAAATGTATATTGCACATTTGGCACATGAAAGTATGTCTTTATCATAATTACTTGTATATTGCTTTTTATTAATCGAACAAGTACTTTACTGACAGATAGTTTAACCTCTCACAATTAGACCATATTCTTTTATGCTCCAGGTTTTACAGCAGATTCTGCTGCTCTTTCATCTCCTGAAACCCTGACTGAAGTCCAGACTAGCACTGAGGAAAGACTAGCCATGCAGGTCATTGCAATGCAGGCAATGTTCTATATTGTAATAATCTTAACAGTTGAAAACCTAAATACCTCCATCGTTGAACTCTATTTTAATCCCCCCTAATGTTTTCCCTCCAGGGGACCCCAATATTAACACCACTAAATACAATAATAAATACACTGGAATGCAAATAAGCTGGTTTATGAATTGTAGGCTGCTGTTAAGATCCTGCAATAGACCACTTCGTCTTTAGTACAAAACAATGAGTATGAACAAAGCTAATTGTATAGCATGACTGGGCTAATCTCTGACTATAAGCACAATAATACAAGCTTCACTAAATGCTGCCTTCTGATGCAATACTGATGGGGCTGTTAAAGTGCTTTTCCAAGCAGGAGCATACAAACTGTTCTCTAGTACTTTTTTTTTTTTTTTTTTTTCAATCACTTAAGTCTAGTGTAATTCCATATGTATTCCCGTATGTATATGTAAGATATGTTGACATAGCAAAATGATGTGATGCATTCTATGTCTAATTAAAATTGATTGATCCATATGAGCATCATATAATTTCATTAAACCCTAAAGGGAACATTTTACTAGCCCTTGCACAGCTTGACTGAGCCATTCATCCTTGTACTTTTTTGAGGCTACACCAGCTGCAGTTAACAAAATCTGCTTATAAATGTCACACCTCCAAAGGAATTAGCTCCAGTTGAAGAATGTAAGGAACCTGGTACTGCTAAAGTTTCAACTGTGTTTAGTGTGTAGGATTTACAGGGATTACGATATGTTAAGCACATTCCATTTGAAGAATTAACTTTGTTCTAAATCTAACCATGATGCTGCAAGCGTTGTAACTTTCAAATACATTGAAAAGAAAAGCACTGAACTATCATAAAAGGTGTATAATCTAAGTTATTATAGATCACTGTCTTGCAAAAACAACAGCACATCACACTCAACCACACAGAAACACCTTTTCTCACTAAAGTGTTTATATCCAGTAAAAAAAAAAAAAAAAAAAAAAAACTACTGTATAAATGGGTAATTGTATGTAAAAATAATGTGATATCTTGTAACAATTGAAGTTGCCCTGGATAAGGGCGTCTGCTAAGAAATAAAATAATAATAATAATAATAATAATAATAATAATAATAATAATAATAATAATAATAATAATAATAATAATGCTTTCAGATCATTACAAACAATAAAGCAGGATTTAATTAAAAGCTTTCTTGTAATTAACAAGTAGGCTATTAACCCAGGGATATCAAAAGGTAAATAAAAGGAATTTTTAATTTTAGAATTACACATTTAGAAATCCAGTTTGATAATTTGTATCTGTTGTATAACAATAAGTAATACAAAGATACACAGTCCAACTGTATGAATGTAATTTGTGATAAGGATTCATTATTTCTACAGTCCTCATATTTACAGCTACTTTCAATTACCATGCCAATGCACATTTTGCAGAAAGTTTTAAAGAAAAATCCAAGCCAAACAGATAACCACTATCTTACTGATTTACAGCCAGCTTGGATATTGGCTGCTAAATTGTAAATCGGATAACTGATCATCTAAGTATTCAGAAAGAGAATTACTATTTCTTACCAGCTTTATTTTCTGAGAGTCTATAATCTCCACAATAGCAATCGTTTTGCTTTTCTCCTTCATTTCGCCTTCCCTGCTCAAAGCTGACTTGCAAGCATTAATCAAGCGAAAATGTGCTTAGCTTTAGCTCATGTAAGGAGATGAACTTTGACTCCCTCTTGGACTTTAAGCCTAATCTGATCTAGAGTGTAATTCACAAAAGCATTCTCCGCTGTGCCAAAAGTAGCAAGTGTGCTTGTTAATGTTTACCGAACCTCCTCCTCAGAACCATTTCATTAGTTACAAAACTGCATGACACCAAATGAAGGTTTGTTCTCATAACCCTTGAAATATTTTGATGCATGCTCATATATGGTATTAGACTCTAGTTTACTACATTTACTACAGTGAATGTTTCTTCTGTGCAGTAACAATACCTCTAGGGACGCGACGTGCTAAACAGCAACATTTCAATCAATGATGTGCTTTTTCCAAACAATTACATAAACTAAATACCCTTATAACATTATTCAGCAGACTATAGCCCTTCAATATCCCCTATAGCTTTAAAATGTCTTTTTTAAAAGACATTTATTTTTCTGTTAAACTGTTCTTAAGAATATAATAGGAATTTTGAGGCATTTCAAATGTTACTATTATTATTGTTGTTGTTGTTGTTAATAATAATAATAATAATAATAATAATAATAATAATAATAATAATAATAGTTAATTAATTCGTTTACAGTTCTTCGAAATGTAATCTTATAATATTTAATACTGCAATTTCCTAAAAAGCAGAGCAAAGCCTAGTTAAAAGTGTATCTTAAAGTACCGTTAACTTTGTAATGCATTGTACTTCACCAGGCAGTTATGCAAATTTCTTTAGCCCCCATCACAAAATGTTCTTGTATAGAAACTTCCATCTCACAGGTCTGTAGCCTAATCTGTGTTAGAATCAAAAGCCATATTTAAATACACTAGGAGGCTAATTGCTTTCATTCAGATGATGACAGATAATGAGACAGGATTTTTGCTTTAGATTGAAGTACATTGCTGGTCCATTCTCTGTGATGGACTGCATGTACCTGCACTATGCCATATATTGCCAATTGCAACATGAGATTGTATCTATAACTCATTGCTCTCAACAGTTACCAAATTTAAATGCATTTTAATGACAAACATTGGAATCAATGAAAAATAATATCTAGTGAATATGATGACAAACAATGTCAATGACAAACATTGCACAACTTACAGTGTTCGGCATTATAACATTTGGCTCCATACACCCCAAACCATCATCATTGAAACCAGATTCAAGGCTCATTAAGTCGTCAATAACTTCGTCCATTTGGAACTAAGTAAAAAAAAAATAATAATACTTAAATAACATTATAATACAAAAGCAGCAATTTTAAAGTTACATTAAAACCCACTAAGATAAGAAAGCCATTTTATAAAACTGCATTTTTAGTCTTGACTTGAAAACTGTAACGGTCCCAGCTTCCCTGACAAATGAAGGCAGAGGATTCCATAATTTAGGAGCTCTACAAGAAAAAGCACTATCTCCCATGTTGCTTTTGTTGACCTTAGGAATAACCAGCAGCCTTGCATCCTGTGATATCAGAGTGCGGTTTGGAAGATACAGGGTCAGTAACTCCTGCAAATTACTAGGTGCTAATCCATTCAGGGCCTTCTAAGTTAACAGCAACATCTTAAAATCAATTCTATACTGCACAGGGAGCCATTGTAAAGAGGCCAAAACAGGGGTAATATGTTCACTTTTTCTGGTTTTAGTCAGAATTCTAGCAGCAGTATTCTGAACAAGCTGCAAGCGCGATACCACACGTTTTGGGACACCAGAAAAAAGTTTGTTATTACACAATTATTATTACATAATAGCGATAGTCAATTCCCTTTAATACAGAAGAGCAAGTGTGCTCCCTTTGATTTACCTCATTGTCACGGTTGGCCGCAAGTGTCAGTAGTGTCACTGGACTGTCTTGGGTACTGTTGTCGTTTACAGATGGCAGATGTCCATTCCTCATAACCGGCCCTGTACCCAGCGACTGTGCTGGATGGGGGTGAGAGACTGAGTGTCCCTGATTGGCTAGCTTTGTACCTAGCGTTAGGTACTGCTTCTGTCTCTGGGCTTGTTGTATGTGGTACTCAGGTGAGTTTTCCAAGTGAGTCTGGACCTGTAAGAAATAAATGTTTTTTTTGTTACATTTCATTATCAAATGACACTGCCGTACCAATCTTAAAGCTTCCTGTGATCTACTGCTGCTGTTTCATTCAACCTTTAGCAGGTCCTTTCACTGAATGTTCACCAAAAAGTAAGTAAAAAAAAAAAGGATATAACAAGTTCTAAACAAAATATATTGTTCTGATATCGATAAAGCCACATTTCTATGGCTTGTTAGTTTCAGACTTTTTAAATTAGTTTAATTAGATTTGGGACCTAGATTTTAATTTCCCCAAATCAATATCTGTATTTAAGTTTAAATCGTATTTAAAAGTGTAATTTAAAGTTACGAAAAGTTGTCAGTTAAGCCGTCTTGAATAAAAAATACTAATAATAAAATGAAATCATCTGCCGTTACAGAAAACGTTAAAACTTTCTATTCCTGCCCCTCACCTTGTAGTAGCTACAGTCTGTTAAATGTGGCATTCTTAAAACAAAAGCAGACAGATACTTCACTCCAGGTCTTATTAGCAATGGGAAGACAAATCTTCTTCAGCCTGTAGTAAAGGACTGCCGAATCTGATGCTCAGTGGTGACTTTATAAACTAACAGGGCATGCTTAAAGACCTAATTGGTTAAAGCCAGCCCAGGCCTTGATTGCATAGACTGATAAATACTTCAAGCAGAAAGATGTCACATTACTTTGGTTTGATCACAACAGGATATCTGCACTTTGCATATATCATCGATTCAACAGGACTGCCCTATTCTGTTGTTACGGACAACCAATGGCAGACATGTCTTTCACTGGATTTTCCTTGAGGGGGCTAAACATAAATACTACTTGTTCTTGTGGGTTTTTAAATAACTCTGCTGCCATTTTTATCACCGATTTCTGTAGCTCATTGTCTGTCTGTTCCCAAAGAAAAATAGTCATGAACTTTGCCTTTTTAACAGCTCTAATCTATTTGTGGACTTCTCAAAAATATGACCCGAGGCTATACATAATACATTTTCCATTTCATCAATACATTTGATACAGTCTGCTTTCATCATACTGTTGAAATTATTTATAGTTTTAGCTGTTGCTTAACGGCAAGTTAATTGTCGGCAGCATAAAGTATTTATAGATGTACAACGAAAAAGAATGGTAACTTTAAAATATCGGTTGAATTGCAAGGAAGACATCATAAAGTTGTGATATATTTCATATTTACATAAAATGTATGTATTCCACAACATAGGGACTGACACATACGTGGCTTGTTTTTTTCACTATGTGACTTACACAGTTAAACCTTGTGAAATATTGAGGGCAGTAAATAAGTGACGGGACCTCATAGAGTAAAGTGCACCAGCTGTAAAATGGACTTGGTCTTTCTGTGAATTAGCAGAATTTGTGAATTATCAACAGTGAAATACTGTAACGAAGATACGTCCTACAAATAACTGTTACTGTTCTACCTACATATTAAAGTACAGCATCACTGTACAGTGTCTTATCTGCTTATTGGGATGCAGCTACTTAAATCAGTGTCTCAGTGTTTTCACAGCTGGTAATGATTTGCCGAACAATCACTGGTCAAGTCTCTCAGCAGAGTGAGATGGTATGGTGCTCAGAATCAGACCTAGTACCATGTTGCCTAGCATGCTGTCTTACGGAGAAAGTAATGACTTTCTGATATTTGCAATGCTACATAGCAAACAGAATGATATCCATGTCTACCAGATTAATGGTGATGAAGCGAAATATCCAAAGTCAACGTTTTCTTTTTCACAAAAAGTAATGGACAATGGCACTGACTACAGTACAGCACAGTGCTCATCAAACAGTTCTGTATTGACTATAACCATGATTCGCCTGCAGTGTTCGATGCTGTAATGGTACAGTAGTATTTCACACAACACTGTTACACATGCATGTACTGTAGGAGAGATGGATATAGTATTAAGACATTAGGCAGTCCAAGATTAGTAGTGCTTATTGTGAAACCAGCCATAAATGTTAAAGGCAACAGGCTTGATAATTTGAAATCCTTGCTGTGTTTGCAGTCTAAAGAAAAAGACTAATTACGTTAACAAAAACAGGATATATTGAAAATGCATTCAAATTTATTGGTTCTTTCTGAATGATACAGCCCTCATTTTGTTTCTTTTCTTCAATTATTTGTATGAAACAAACACATTGCAGTCTGTTGGTGAACTAGTCTGACTGACCTCACAACCAAATGCTTTAAAAGACTTAAACAAGCCAATGAAAAGTGAAAGCAGCCAGCTGAGCTTTTTATACCAGAGCTGCCGATAGGCCCCTTCCTGGGATGATGCACTCGGTCCCGCCCACCGAAGGAATAAAACTGCCACCTTAAGGAAGCCATTTCTCTTTTTCCATTGAACCCGTGAGGGCGACCGATGCGACAAATGCAAGGGAAATACAATCGACCCGGTTCGACTCTAGAAGCTCTTTTCTATCAACACGCTCCGCTCAACACAGAGGTCTTACCGTACCGACTTGAGAAAAAGAAAAAGAGACATGGCTTCCTTAGAATGACAGTTTTATTCTCTCGGTGGGCGGGACCGAATGCATCATCCCAAGAAGGGGCCTATCAGCAGCTCTGGTACAGAGCGCTCAGCGATACCTGCCCAATGGGCAGGCATATCGCATACATAATGTTCGTTGGTGGTTGTCTTCGAATTGAAAGGGAAGCTCACATTTCTATTTTCACAGCGGGGGTTATATTTAAAGAGACGGCTTCAAGATTTCAACAAAAATTCTATTCACTTTAAAATCTGTCATTTTTCATCAAACTTAACCTTCTGACTATATCCCTCATAAACACGTCAATGTTCTTTCAACGGTTAAGAGACCACAAAAGCAGTATTTCAGAGTAGTCGAGTCCTATGAAAATGTACTATTTTTGGGTTCCAAATCATTTTCATAATACAGTAGCACATAAATAGATGCTCTTAAGATAAAAAAAAAAAAAAAAAACTGATACATTATTGCTTTGTATTTATTTTAATTTCATAGTTATTTATTTCCAATTATTTTAAGTCATGATTAAAGCCAGTACATTTTTTCCTATAATTAAAATAATTAAAAGTATATATATATATATATATATATATCACTACAATAATGTATATGGTATGATTATATCTCAATTTCAATGCATAACTTATTTTCATTTTGTTTTTCAACGACTGCTATTCCTCTGTAAAATAAAATAATCTTTTAAAATATCCAACATATCAAAACTAAGTGCTGGATTGTGGGTGGTTTTAATGTGTTTTTAAATAAATGCAATGATACATTAAAGGGGTTACAGCTTATAAAATAACTGCATGCATCTTCCATGTCATACACTTCTATTCACTATGAAGGTCTCACGTGTGCAGTTGTGAACGAACAACACCTGACAGCACACATGTATTTAAGTGGTATTTATCTGGTACCGTACTAGCTCTCTCTTCATGCTTTATTATCAGGTACTCTTGCACTCCCAAGGTTATGCCTCCTTTCCTGTCAACTTGCTGTTTCCCCTAATGAATAGCACGCTTTGCAGCTACTAGTAACATGCTTTGACCATGAAGACTGCTGAGGTGAAACAATTTACTGTAGTTAAGTGAAAAAGTTACAGACAACCTGATTTAAATAAGGCATGCAAACAGAGTTGCAAAGTGAATGGCTGTGCACAACAGCTTTCTGGAGTTATTTCATCAGCTGTAACCCCTTTAACACATGATCAAGCTTGTATATTTGAAAATATATTCTGCTAAACCTCTCTGTTAAAATGTTGTTTTAGACAGTTACAGCTCCTTGTCATTGTAGAGGTTTACAGCACTCTACTGACATGATGTTATTATTTTCAATTACAGACAAGTTTCTTGTGCAAGCGATGTTCTGTAATATTAAGAGAGGTACTGGTATGTATACATTTTGAATTCAAGAACGGAAATGCCTTGCAGTTTCAGTTCTGCCATAGAAACCTAACTCTAGTCATTTATTCCTGTAAATGTGATCATTGTCTAAACTTTGTAGGCGTTTAGACTTACTATGAATTTTATTAAATAATGTTCAATTCAAAATGTGCAAATGTAAACAATTCAGTGAAAGTTACATTGGCAAGCAATATAGCCATACTGTACTCTTCATAAAAGATTACTGTGCTGTACATTCTTTCAATGGCATTTTACTCTTTCCTGTACATTTACAATCACACTAAACTGCCAGTGAACAGTAAATCAGAATTTACTATAGATTAAGTCTTCAACTTTGCTTCACTGTTACTCTGGATAATATGAATGCATCGATAATAAGTATGTAGTTCAAATTGTGAAACTTATCTTAGATTTGGCAACTTGTAAAAGACCCTGAAAAATTAGTTTTACAAAATACATATATTTGTTTCTTGTACTGTCTCAGTACTTTCAGTTCAACAATATGAAGTAACCACACTGATTGCAGCAAAGTTTTAAAAGGAATGCTTAACATATATCTGAAATGAATATACCTCTGGCTAAAATACAGTCTCGAGTTGTCCTTGGAATGGTCCTTTCTGTGTAGCCAGCTCTTCTCACCACCTTTGTTTAGTCTCATTGAACAGCACACAGTGTAACATAAAATAAGCAATTCCAGAAACCCATTGCTTAACCATGTTTTAGAATTACTTCAGACTCAGTTTCACTTCCAAAAAAAAAAAAAAAAAATCCAGTGTTATGAAACAATGAGATGGTTGGTTTTGAAATGTTTTAAATTAATAACTAAGAGAAATGTATATACTGTATATCTGTTAAATGGTAAAACAAATATAGAATTTAGCTGGGAATATGTGAAATCTCAATAGGTCAATATAAGTACAAACAAATGTAAGTGTGATGCAGTGTCCGTGCTATGAATGAAAGGTTAGATTGTTATATGATTTGATTATCAAATGGACTGTGTGCAATAAACTAGTACTATTATTGTATAACTGAAAACCAATGCATAACAATGATTCCTTAAATGGCCTTTAAATACACCCACAAGTTATACTTTTGTTTTCAGAAAATGATACTGGTGCAATTACTGTTACTGTCAAAAACAATATTGCCTTGCACTCACCAATTAAGATATGTAGACCTCCAGAGGCTGCACAGCCAGTTAGTGATGTCATAGTTGGATTCTGACATTGCAAATCTCAACAGGTGAGAGGGTGTTTACAATGGCACATTTCTGTGGCAATTTCTTAACTTTCCAGTTAAACCATTTCAACCAAAAGCCTCTCTTGTGTCCTACAGTAAATAGCAGTATATGAAATATATGAACAAACTGTCATAATGTCATCATTGAATTTGCTGATAAATACAGCAAATAATGTACAAATACATTAAAAAGACTTGTCAAAAACTTTTCCTGTGATAAAATGTGATAAAAAATGATAATGTTCAAGAATATCATCACGATCAATATTTGAATCGAGGTAACTCATTCTACTCACAAGTCAGGCAGCTAGTTCGTGTGTGACCATGAGTATTACAGAATGCAGGTTTCACCAAAATCTAAAGGATGTCTCAATTAAATGCAAAAAATACTGTAATGTTTAAACTACATTGCACATCTATATATTTTTTTAATTGAATCTTTCAAACAGGTTTCTATCCATCACTTACGGCACACACCACACACACACACACAGAGAGCACCGATGGTTAACCTGCAATTAAGTTACAAACCTGAGGTAACGCAGTTATCGATTGTAAGAGACATCATCTGTTTAGTGAGGTGGTGGAAACAAACCCTCCTAGCAGTGTTACCTACCGGCACTAATTGGATTTCTGTCAGTGTTATCACTTTGATAACACAGCATCGGCTCATAGTTCCTGATACAAAAGCAACAAAAGCAGCAGCTAAAA
The DNA here is from genome assembly GCF_902713425.1 of Acipenser ruthenus. Classification (NCBI taxonomy): domain Eukaryota; kingdom Metazoa; phylum Chordata; class Actinopteri; order Acipenseriformes; family Acipenseridae; genus Acipenser; species Acipenser ruthenus. The sequence goes on from NC_081202.1 coordinate 11,484,892, forward strand.
AGGAGCTTCAGCAGATGGAGTTTGGGAATGAATTTCACATTGATTTGGGTTAGCACTGATCTGCAGCGAGTCACTGGGGGGGGGGGGGGATGTTAGTTGGAGTGCACTTCCTGAACTCTTGCTGGTAATTCCGTTCTAGAGAAATAAATGACACAGCAGCTTTCAAGGAAAGAAACTTCTTTTGTTTTGTGATGGAGCAAGCAAAGCAAGAATTAGGCAGAGGGCCTGGGAGACAGATGGCAGGCTGACAGTGTTGCTGCCCTATTGACTCTGTTTTCCTACTCCAGTGCAGAAAGTTTATATAATCATATATCCCCCTTCCTGGTACTCTCCGCTTATCTACCCCTGCACTTGCTTCCTGCATGTTGTACACACACACTAAAAAAAAAAAAACTGGCAGCCAAAAATGCAGTGTGCACATTCAGCATTCTTGTGTTCTTGTGAGGCATTGAGTTCAAGGCAGCTCCTCAGTTTTTTGTATGAGTCAAATAGAAGTGCGCTGTCACAGATTCATTTTTACATGGAACTGTGACAGTTTTAAAACAGATTTTTTTTTATATTATGTACATTGATATTTAGAACTACAAATATTCACTCAAATGATATGTGTATGTATGTATACACCAAAAATAGTTTTATCTAAAAACAAAACTACAGAACATCTCTCACAAAATTTAATTTGTCCATTTTTGGGGGGAAAAAGTAAAATAAAATGAAGCCAAACAAGAACTGTGTTTTCTTCCGAATACAGTACACAGCGATGTCTTTACAGATAAAGTGCTGGTAAAAAGGGATTCTCTGGGCATCAGCTGCTGGAGTGTGTTTGCCACCATTTAAATTGATTTTGTGTTGCGGGAATCTGCTGTGAAAACTCAGCAGAATAGACAGCTTTCCTAACAGAAGAACAGTCCCAGATTGTACTATCTGGGACTGTTCTTCTGTTAGGAAAGCTGTCAGGTGGGGCTGACAGACTCTTAAACAGAAGGCAGGTCTCTTACCAGCTGTAATAAAAGCTTGTGGAATAAAACAAATCAGTAATGCTACAGTGGGTTGCTGTTTTCTATTATTTTGTACTCAGGTTATAAATGAGACAGTTCAAAAATGGAATCTGAACAAACATGGCATCATTGAGATTTATCCTGGTATGTGAAATGTTATATAAGATACTGTGACCACAATCACATTGGTATTAAGTGGTCATGAGTGGTACTCTGTGTTATCCACCCCATAGGAGATTTTTATGACCTTACCAACTAATAGGGTTTATGAGGGTTGGAAGGCTTTGGTGATGTAGTGCAATTCTGTTTAGCTGAGAAAAAAAGCAATGGATGATTGCAGTCATGTTGTGCAGAACAAACACTGTGTTTATCAATGCAGGTTGAGCAGAGACATATTAATAACAACTGGTTTACTGGATGAACAGTAACCTGCTTCACAAATGGAGTTTTATTAACAAATCTGCATACAGTATATGCTTGTTAAAGCACCAGTGGGTTCTCTTCAGTCAGGGGCATTACACACTCATTGTATAATGATTGTTTCCTCAGTCCCCAGGGCACCCATTGCTTTCAGATCAAAAGTTTTGGATAAACACTTTATAATGATCAACGTACTTATTTATTGCTTCCAAAAAAGTTACATTTCGTTTAAAAAATATATAGAATTTCTACAGTAAGTAAGTTCATAATGAACAGAATTAATTTATTTCAATCTAGATTCTGTGGAATATGTTTGTGGTAAATGTATCATATACTGCAGTAGGTGAGTGATATTTATGTACGCTCTTCAAGTAAACGTAACATAAGAATGAGAGAAGACTGCTCAGCCCATCAAGGTCCGTCCCTAAGCTTTCTCACACATCAGTGAAGCTATCCAAATATATAAGGGAATGCAGGTTTTCTCCAGATCCAAGCCCTTCAGATGGGTTACTTTATATCCCTTTGCTTTTAATATGGTTTGTTCCCATCGCTGCTTTCCCTTGTGTGCAGTGTATTATACACTAATGCTGCCCTCTGGTGAATTTCTGAATTTCTTCTCTATGAGGGTCCATGTTGAGCATTTTTGCCACAATGTAACCCACAGACAGAATGCTCACCTGTGCTGCTCCAACATACACTATGTATAAAACATATGAAGAACTTTCTCTAAGAGTTCAGTTACTTCACAAACAAGACTTCAAAATGCTGCTACCAACATCTAAGGACTCCTTTTATCCAAGTAGAAAAGAAATGCATAATAAGTACTGTACTTTAATGATTTATATATAAATGAAAGATGCTAGCATTTTCAGGATGATAATATGCCCGTGACCTTGCTCTGACTTGTACACTTCACATTTTAATGTGTTCACTGTTATGTATGTAAGACATGTAGACCTGTTGTAGATTAAAACTAATATAGCATAACAAAATATTTGATAGATACATTATTAATAATAAAAAAAACAGACATACATTCTTACATACATATATACAACACACATGCTGTATGTACACACATACATATATATATATACTACAGTACTGTTAAAAAAAAAAAAGTTTATTATTTTTTGTAGGTTTTTGCAATTGGGGACATTTCTATGATTAGATCCTTGTTTTTGTTTTGTAATTCTTATTCTATAACTTGAGAACAGTTAGTTTGTTGGATGTCATATGTGTACATGTCATAGGCAGATAGTAAAAGATGTATGTTAACTAACTCCCTAGGCACTTAATTACTTGCCAGCAAAAAGCAAGAGAGATAGGAAATTACATCAGTTGGCTTTTTGCCTCAAAGTGTCCAACAGTTACCCTACTGCAAACGAGATGTTTGGCATTTAGGCAACGGCCTAAAATATGATTTGGGCAAAGAAAAAAACACTCTATAGGGGGCCAGTCCCATAGGGTCATCCTGCTTAAATATATTTTAAAAAATATCACCTCTATACTGAAGATATCTAAAGCTTTCAGACACATTTCACCGGTTAATTATGTGGTACCTGAGACAGGGAAGCATCTGGCAATGTGTTTCCATTCATTGTACAGACAGCTCCTTGTGGCAGGATGGCTTGCAGTGGTGAGGTGTGGTGACGTCACGGACCAGGAAGTAACTGAACCAAAACAATGGATGGGCGGGTGAAACTGAACGCAGCTGCGGTCAGCGTATTTTATTAAATAATTAAACAAAAGTAACAGATTTAAACAAACAACAAAACAAAACAAAAAGGCGCGTTGGCCAAACAAATAAAGTTCTGTTTGGTTTTTTAATTAGTTTTCTCTCTCCTCGCTCGCTCTCTCCGCTCCCTGTACTCTCCTCTGTACACCCTCCTTGCAGCACGGATAGCTGCAGGTTCTTATACTCTGGCCGAGGGGTTAATTATCTTATTACCCCTCGGCCACAGTCTGCACACGTTTAGTAAGGATGCGTGACTGTCAGCTAGTTAAATAATCAGTAGCTGATCAGCCACGCATCCTCACAAGGTTTTAAATTATAAATAACAAATAACAAATACGCTGCACTTTTATCTGCGCCGCAAACAATAATATAAATAATAATAAATAAATATATAGGGGCGGGACACTCCGCCACACTCCTCCATGGTGATCTTTCCCAAACAACCACACATAACTGACATATACGACAGGGCAATGTGGGAAAGATTCAGAAAGTGTGGGTGGTTCTAATGTTGAGTTGTATAAATAACAACCATGATACATGAATAGTGTAACAAGTTTTCTTGAGGTTTTAATTCTTATATTTTTACACCTTTACAGCAAATACGTATCTTGGTTTATGCAAGGAAGTGTCTAAAACTGCAACTGGAACGTTTGAAAATAGACCATAAATCTCAGAATGTAGCTTTGTAGTGAATCAGGAAACAAAATATTCTATCCCAGAACTGGCAAGAACAAAATAACAAACAATCACTTTATGCTAAGTCAACCCCCACCTCTTCTAAAAAAATTGCTTACATAAGTAGTGGATGTGAAACTGGCAAAAGGGTTATACAAACAATTTCTTACATCTTAGATGGCATTACTGACTTATATGTTTTGTAAATCCTGATGAAGGTGCCTGGCACCGAAAAGTTGATTTGACTTGTTTACTTTTTAACCTTGATGTTGCACAGCCAAAAGTTACAAATAATTTGGTGAACAAATCCTGAGTGTGGATACTCATTGCTGCAGGGTATTATTCCAAGACATAAATAATGCATGTTCATCCAGTTGCAAGAGATTATACAATTAAAATAAATTCAGTAATATAATTTTCCCTTTAAAATGAATTATGAATTTCCTGACAGACAAGACAAAGATGCCATTTGAAAGTTTTAAATGGTTTATCTCTTCAGCATCCAACCACTGAATTGTAGTGCTGATATGTTTTTTTTTTTTTTAAATCTATTTAGTGTGCTCAATTATTTTACCCCCAATTTTCTCCCCAATTTGGAATGTCCAGTAATGTTTCCCCTCACTGCAGCAATTCCCCACACAGCTCAGGAGAACTGAAGGTTCAGAGGGTATCCTCCTATCCCACAACCGAGCTAGCTTCCTCTTATAAACCCAGGAACTCAAGAGTAGATGTCAGCGAGCTACCAACCTCTGGAGGACAAAGGCCAGCTCTGCATGTGTCTGCTTTTGAGCTCACTGGGCACCTGGCCAGCAGGGTTTGCTGTAGTGCAATGAGGAGAAACAGTCCCTGCCGGTTTTGCCTCCCTAACCCACAGGAGCACCAGAGCCAATGCAACGCTCCCTTCGGAATCCCCAGCGAAGACCGCTGACTTTGCACAGCCATGATGTGAACCTGAGCTGCATGACTCACCCTGCACACCACACGGCTGTGCTTTTACCAGGTGAGCCACTCAAGGATCCCCAGTGCTGATATGTTGTATTGCAATACTGAAGATAATAACAGGGATAACATTGATGCAAACTGTACAGTCAGCCCTAGACTTTATAATAAACACTATGGCTTTATGAATCTTTAGCTTTTTTCAGTGTCTCCTTTAAACTTGTACACCTGCTCCATTGAAGACTGCCTTTGACTTTATTTTTTATTGTATTCAGTAATTAAGTAAACAACCCTTGTTATGGATTAATGCAAAGTTTAACAGTACTTCGAACCGCCCTTATTAAACTGCCCCTTCTTTTGCATGAGTGTATGGCTTTAACTTTTAAAATGTCATACAAATTCAATATGACAATATACCATCCATAACTTCAAACACTCAATCAAAAAATACTGTAATTTAAAACTTATAAGGCACTCATGTCATGTCATCCTGTGGGTTATAGGAACTATGTATTCTTGAGCATTGTTGCTCTGTGGTTGGTGCCTCATTTGGGTTTTATTCACCATGATAGCTGAAATTACTAAATTAATATGACTGCAGTTTCTGCAGGGCTGCAGCCATTTGTCTTGTATTTCCTGGCATGATTAAAATACTTCAGCCAACTTCCCACTGTCCAACAATCCCCCATGCTGAAAATCATTTTGTTATGTGGAGCTTTCATAACCATCAACATATCCAGCTCAAGGTAGACATATTGGGGTGTATTCAATTGATCTTAACTGTGTGAGATACTGTATAGGTATATAGCATAGAAACTTACAAAAACAATACAGCCAACTGGCAACTGGTAATATTGATCTCAATCTAGATACAGTTGATCTAAACTGGGGGAAAGCGCATAACACAAATTACCTTGTATTAATAATATGACATTTAATTTTTAGCAAGATACCCATCTGAACATAATACTATATATAAATTAAAGATTATTTCATTCATATATATATATATATATATATATATATATATATATATATATATATATATATATATATATATATATATATATACAGTAGTTCTTTTCAGGCTGTGAATGACTGTATCATGATATGGAATTCCAGTAATCCACTACCAGTATTTTTAAGAAAGTGCCGTTTTTATCACCTGGGGTGGGCCAAATATCTGTTACGTTTTTGTAATTGCATATGAAATGCAAAATACATTTTTACTGTATAGCCAGTGGACATGTAAAAAGTACAATCCTCTCTGTTTTGTGATCACAGTTGCTACTTTTAAAGAGCTTTTTCTCAGCCAGAGACTGATTGATATTTTGTATAAGGAATGTATTTCTTGCTATTCCTGAACTTTAGCTAATGTAGATATATTGTGTATTTCTTTTTATTTGAGGATTTTGGATGAGTGCAAAGTACAAGCTTTGAAGTTCTGTTGGATATGTAGGCATACAGTATATGTTAAAGGGCTTTTGATTAAAAGGACAAATGCAATCAAATAGGAAGTGATATCGTCAAAGCTCCTGTTTGAAACATTTACTCATTAAGCTGGCCGCCTGGGTGCTACAACAATTATTAGCCTGTCAAAAACTGACCACCAAAATAAGATAACAGTAGAATATGAATCATGGATCGTTATTGCTGTGTTACCTGTTTGACAATGTGGGCAATAATCCTGACACTATCAGTGCACTAGTGTGCATTTTGAAAATAGCTTTGAAATAGACTTTATAGGTGTAAAAAGTTGTCAGGATGTTAACAATGAAAATAAAAATTACAGGTACATTATTTAAACGTAACATGTGGGGACGTGTACACTATATTTTTCGGTACCCCGCTACTTACTCTTTAAGGGGGCTTGACTGCATTTTTTTAATGGTCTTTTACTATCTCTTAATAAAAATGTGATTCACTTTAATAGTTTGGTTTAACTTAAACATTGTACATTTTCGCTTTGTGACTTCCTGCCCGTCTTGCCAAGACCCCCATGAATGTGAGATGTACATATCCCATAAAGGGGCGTTCACACCAGACACGGTGCGCATGTCGCCTCCTTGCATAAAAAAAAATTAAGGAGCGAAACATTATAATCTTTTTTTTTTTTTTTTTATAAAACCTAATTTTAATCCCCCCCCCCACGCCATCATAATCCTAATATTTTTTATTTCTTAGCAGACGCCCTTATCCAGGGTGACTTACAATTGTTACAAGATATCACATTATTTTTACATACAATTACCCATTTATTGTTGAGCATTATTGTATACACATGATTAAAAAATGAAACTACTGCCATCCCATCATATCAAACCTTTGGGGGGGAAACTGTAAAAGCGGCAACAATCAGTGGTACTGTGCATCTGACAACACAATACCTGGAACAATGAACAGCAAACAAAAAAGAGAATTGTGATCGCCCTGCTCTACCGGAGAAAGAAAAAAAATGTAAGATCGCTGTGGGTCCAAGACATCCTCAAGAAAAGAAAAAGGTACGGCGAGTATCATCGGCTGATACAGCAGCTCCAGTTTGATGAAGGCAGATTTAAATATTTAATTGTTGAAATCAGAACCACAAACTTTTCCTCCATTTTATTTTTTTATTTCTTCCTCGCAAAGGAGCCTCCTACTTTCCTGTGACTGGCTGCTGGTAGTTTACGTCACGGCGCGGTGAAAGTTGAAAATATTTTATCTCCTGCGCGCCGCTCTGCGAGACCGCCTTCATTGAATTGCTTTTGCCTCACGGCACTGCCGCACCTCATCCGGTGTGAACGCCCCTTAAGTAAAATAAACTCATTTGAATTTGAATTTGATTCTTTGTGGAATATATTTCACTTTTATTTTCACATAGAGTTCAATGGGGTGCTAAATTCACAAAACCTTGTTCGAAAGGTTTTCTGCGGAGATGTACTATATTAGTAATAAACATAATTGGATTTTAGAAAATGCAATGATGTAATAGCTGTTTAATGAGAACTAAACAGAAAATTAGATCAGCTTTGACCTTAGTTGCGCTAATCAAAAGTAGAGGAGTAAGTCAGTAAATATACAAAGGTCTGTTTGTCATACATGTCTTTTCAACATTGTAACTTGAATGTGGATATTGTGTGACTTATTAACTACTTGAACAGTGACAATATAGATCTTAATATATTTTAAGTGAAAGAACAATGAGTTATTCAGGTTGTACAATTTAAAAAGGGTTTCAATGGCCTTTATTGAACTCCCTAAACATTAAAACCAAGTTCCACTGCAAAAATCTCAAACACAGACCAGGCTTGGATTGACCAACTTGGGCATGTTTGCTTCAGTCAGGCCCAGAATTCAGCATGTAAGCCTTTGAGTTTCACTGAATTGTGTAAGGTAGTTAAGATTGCTGGGCACTGTCCGGCTTTCTTCAGGCATCAACTCAAAAATCACCTTAAGTGCTGCAAACAATGTGCTGGGACGAACTTGTGTTTTTCATGTTCAAGTATTCTTTCAAAATGTAAACATTTCTTTTTTTTGAGTTAGCTTTATTTCACGTCATTTATAAATTAGTTCAGGTTGGATGTTATATTTTTTATACAATCATTTATAAATTTCTGTAATATGAGCAAATACATCGTTTTTGCCACATAATACAGTTCAAGATCTCATTTTGTAATATAACTTTCATTCATTCAAATCCAGTGAGGCGAATTGCATTGTTTCAAATTACACAGCATTGCTAAGCAGATGCGACGCTTCTTTACAAACATCGTATTGTACTTGTTATATAAACAGAATACTCCATGAACGTTCATAGAATCCTTCAGTGTTCGTGGGTTATTTGGCTATCCTCATTCCTGGAGCAACTGCATTACTCTAAGAAAGCTAATGGTATATCCTGTATATACAATGCTCAAGATTATTTCAGCCAATCCTGGTGACTTTTAACTCTGAAGTTTAAAGCACCCCTGTAGCCACATTGTAGCACTCATAATCATGTCTGAGTATCAGGTACACCAGTATAACCATTAACATGTCCCCCTACAACACTCTGCCCCTACTGGATTTAAGAAATACCTGATTTATAGCAAAGTTGCCCTTTTAAGGTTCACCGCCTATGAGATTCTCTGATGGCTCACTAGAAAACAGATTTTGGTTTGTCCCTGTACAGAATTTATACAGGTTCCAATGGAGTCAAACATCCCATATAGGTGGTTCTTCAAGATATCAAACAAGATATAATCATTGGGAAAAATATGGGGGGGTGGGGGCGGGATTTACACAAACGGGCCAACCCAAATATGTTTTCCAGCAGATGACCACAGCCCATCAGATAGGCAATAAAGGTAAATGTATCTGAGTCTGCTTTGCTTCTCTGTTAAACTTAAAACCCTTTAGTAATCATGATTTACTTCCTAAAATTCTTTTGAAACAACCTTTAAAAATGCCGTTACATTTGGAAAAAGCAGAAACACGTCTGTAAATTTAAGAAAAATATTGACCGGCTTTTGTTAGTTACATCAGCAATGTCTTGCTCTGTAACGTTTGAATCGTAAGGGCAATCTTAGTCATGGATAAAATGATGGACACCAGTTTTATAAAAGGTCTCTTTGTTCTAACCTTGGTGTAGTACACGTGACAACTGACTGCAAATATTAAATTTGGGTCATTCATTGCCAAGTTTCAAGATGCAGTCACTTGAATAACACATAAAATGCATCTTTAACAGAAGTCAATGAAACATACAGTATATCATTAATTATTTAACCCTCGAACCGTAAGGCTTCACTGGAGAGGTGTCATGAAAATTACTCAAATTATTTCAAAGTGTGTGTTTGTTAAAGTGAAGAACTGTGTATTCTTGAAATATTTTGAATTGTAAACTTTTCAAGCAGCTACAACATCATAGTGATCTGAGCTTTTAAGAACAACATGTGAAGCTAATGTGAGATGACAAATCTTCTTTCATCACAGCAGGCAATGATTTAGACCAGAAGAAGAACTTAATACTAAAGGTATGAATTGCTTGACATGGCATACTCAGGTATGGGAAACCAGCACTCAGGGTTTATTTGAAGTTTGGAACCAGTCTAGCAAAACAAAACAATGATGTTCGTGCTGCTTACAGTAACAGTAAACTTTTTTTTTTTTTTAATGAAATACTATTTTCAATAAAATGATACAGTGTATGTTTTTTTTTAAATTTATTTTGCAAACCAAAATGTCAAGGAATGATCCACCTTTGTCCACTCATGACTGTAATTTGCCTTAACCCCTTATATATTTGCACTACAAAGGACCAACAGTATACACACATAGCCCTTTTCAGGGCACTTACACATTTGCAGCTTTTGGCTGAATTCAATTGAGACATTTGCACAGATATAAATGATCCAATTTTCTTATTGCTCAATTTAGTCACTTAGTGCAGCAATCTGTTGTAAATGTAGTAAGACCATTTAAATTAGATGAAAAGTTAAATAGATTTAAAGTTGTGTCTGACTTGGCATTTTTAACAGCTGCACACATCCTGAACAGGGTGAACTGCTACCCCCCGGTGATAAAGTATTCACTTTGGAAATAAGTTTGTTGTGTTGATTCAGTTAAACAAATGCAGGAAGACAAATGTTTGAGCTAATGCCTTTATCTGTGTTAATACTGTTAATTTTAATTCAACAAGCTTCTGGCTAACATATCCCATAATCTACCAATGCTTGGTAAATTAAATCAATTATAAGATAAAGGTATCAGAAAACCCTGTGCTTGATCTTGGGAGAAAATAGTGTTCAGAATATTGTAGTTTGCTAATACAATTGGTTAAATAACAGCTGATGCAAACATAGGCACGCCATCTATCAACAGAAACTGACCCAGTGCAAGTTCAAATGCTTCAATTAAGCTTGACCTTTTATAGCTTGAACTATTAACAGTAATTGATCTGCCCTGCTTTACAGATTTGACCCTCTCTGATCCAAACTGACCACAACCAGACTGTCTGACGATCCATGGGGGCAGTAATCACATATAATTTCAAAACAAGGAGAAATTAAAACATATCATATCACTTTGGGTTGACTCTGAACTTGACCACATTCAATCTATACTAGCCTGATTAGCAAAAGTGATGCTGAAAATATAAGTTGTAATGTTTTAATAGCCATGGATTGCATATCAAACTCCCAAATACAACATCTATTCTATTCTAAACATATAGTAATTCACTATATGAACAAGATTAAAGCATGAATATTCAATTAAGGCATCTTCCATATTTTTGATAATATTTTTATGCTGTATTCGGTTATGTTAGTGCATTATTATCTTAAATTATTTTCAATGTTTATAGGTTTGCTTAAATATTCCCTACTTCTTTCTTAACTACATTTTCATGATAATTTAAAACAACAGCTGTCCCACTGCTTTGCCACCCACATTTAAAACAAACCTCTGAATGGTAAGATCAGAGATTTCCCTGCCCTACATAATAACAAAAGCACAATTTTGGTTAAATATTTTTCTAAACAGACCATAAGCATTTAAAATGTGCACACGCTGAACGTCTTGTCAGGCATTTCCTATTAAAAGCTGTGTGTTCCCTCGCTGTTTGAGTAATTTCAAGTTCAGTTCTACATACCTGCCCATACCAGTTGTATTCCAGCATTGTGAGGATGAAGAAGCGTGGTGTTTGTAAATTCTGAAATAGCTCGTTAAAGTTTACTGCCCGTCGTGTTAATACAATACCGGTACAAAACTTTGAGCTACTTTCCCTTTTTAAGTAAACGTGTACGTAAGTCTACAACTTGTACTTAGCCACCAGCACGGCCACAATTGGAGCTTTGTTGAAGTGTTGTACTTTTAGTGCTTAGACCTGTTGATAATGAACCTAAACCCATTATTTTGAGTCAATGAATTGAAAGAAATAGGGCAAAGAATGAAAGCCACAGGGCCAATTACCAGCATTCTTTGATGTATTACTTGCTAGCACTCACCAAATCAATCTGTGTCTTTGTCTTGATCCCTTATGTTATTCATTAATTATTCTGGTGGGGTTAGAGTTCAGATAGCTAATTTGCGCAGACTGTCTTACTTGGTGGGGATTCTCCCAACACTGACACTTTCCCCCGGCTGTGCCCAGCCACCTTGTATTATACCAATTAATCCAATTCTTGGCATTTTTTTTGTACAGCCTCCCTTTATTTTTCATAATCTCCTGCTCTGAAGTTTTCATTGGACCCTTACCACACTGGACAAGGGATTTAGAGGAATTGGCAGGTTTTTCTTTTTTTTCCAATGTATTATTCCTCACCACTGGATGCCTGTGGTTGCTGCTAGTCAGAGATGGGTTGATAAACCTCTATATAGATTTCAGAGGACCTCCACTGGGGATCTTTATGTGTGTGCACAGCTTTCTACTTTATGCATATCAATAAAACATCAGCAATACATAACCACTCCACTTTCTTTACAGTTCAAACTTCAGTTGCATGCCCCATTGTTATGTAATAAAACATGTGTTCCACCAAGCATCACAATTTTGCAAAGAAACAGGATATAGCAGGTTTTTTATTTATTTTTATTAATCCTGCTATATCCTTGGCTCTAAAGTCTTTGGCTACAGGTCAGAAAATTTGGTTTGGTTGTGATGGGAATCCTAAATGGAATCTTAATAAGTGTTCTATTGTTCGTGCAGTAATCCACCAATCAACAGTTGGATAAGGTGTCTCTGGATACAAGAAGTAAGATATGTCTGGGGTTTACTAAGATTAACTAATGTCTTCACAGGAAGAATGGCAGCCTACCCATGGATATCTTGACATACCATTATATTACTAGTAAAAACCCATGGCAGCTGCTCAGCCCTGAGGTGCATCAGTGGGTCTACCATCAGAATTGGGATTGTTTGGATAAGATTTAAAGTGGGTTAGGGTTGGGGTTGGGGTTGTTTCAAGTCAAAATGTAACAAAATTTATGGATGTCTGTGTAGATTGTTTCACTTGAATCTGGAGAGGTTCAGTGTTCATATATGGAGAGTGGGCAGGTCAAGGGATATGACAAAAGTCTGCCTCATGGTTTTTAAACCAGATGACACTAACTTGACTGGTATATATATTGAACAGATTGAACACTGCTAATGGTAAGTTCATATTGAGATGGATCTTATCCAAATCACATTTTCCTGGTTGTGTCCTGTCTTTACTTTTAGAGGAAAGATAGGAACCAGACTAAGCCAGCAAAAATGCAACCCAAGCCATTCAGAACCTCCAGCCTCCTTAACATTAGGAAACAAGCACCGTGGGGTGTACACCTTCTTGGACTGAAGCCTATCACCACTAATCTTTTATCCAAGTTTTATGTTCCTTGCACCACAGTGCATATTTAGATGCAAAGTGAGGGTTTTGGATTACTGCCCTAGCTCACCATGTGGAACTTCCTCAGCATCTTCACCAAAACCAGGCCCCAACATCTTACATTTAATGTACATACTTTGGTTGCTTTAGCATAAATAAAATGGTATGGTGTTGAGACACAGAGATGATAGTAAGATGCTCTGGGACTTGTCTGGAAATAGATTCCACAGGCTAGTTTGGAGATTGATTTAGTTTCTGACATGGTTAAGAACAGTAACATCTTATTGGCATCAGAGCCAACTTTAATCACATCTTTTTATGGCTCCTCTGCTAAATCTCTGCTCTTTCTAAAACTGCTGGAGACTAATGTGAATGGAACCGGATCAGCTTTGACTTGAAACCCGCTCAGCATGCCCATTACATAGCTGTTGTAGCTCTTTTTTTATTTGTTTGTTCTTTAAGCCATCCCAGGACATTGTAACCCACTGTTAGACTTACAGGAACAGTGCTGTATGCTGTATATGTTGCAAGGATGCTTGATTTCAAAATCCCATAGTGAATAATGCTACCAAACAAAGCTGTGTGGGATAATGACTAATGTAATATTACTTCATTAATTAAATTATTACTTCAGTGGTTTGTACTGTTCATAAACAGCTACACATTATTGATTTGACTGCAGACATTAGCCTGTGTAATCTGTGTCAAATAAGATTAGAAACATAAAATTAATTACGTCACTGATCTGCATAACACGAATAAATAACTCAAACATTTTTAGATAACAAATGAAGACCATTACAAAAGACAATCATTTTACATAATATGCTTTGCAGGTAAAAAAATGTTTTTCATTCAAATGTAATTCAATTGTGAAAACAGCAGGCCTTCACAAACAACTAATTTCCCACATTTCTTTGCCTTATGTTCTCTTTGCATCACGACTGAGTATCTATATACCCTTGCATAGTCTTTGATACTTCTTTGTTTAATGTGAGGTTTTCAGTTATTATTTTTTTAATTATGAGGGCGCTTACAAAAAAAGTGGAAAGAATCTCAATTTCTGTTCAACACACCTTGATTTTTTACAACTTATTTTAATAATCTAAACATCTTAATACAGATACCTCACAACTCTTTGTATTTAGTATTGAGATGTTAATAAGCGGTATTCCGATCCGCCCAAATAGAATTATTGGTCCCTTATACTGAGACAGATAATTCTCTTATTCATTTCTCCTTTAATTTTCTGTTGGCTTATCTGATGTAGTTCTGGGCAACTGAAATCTTTAAAAAAAATCCTTTAATTCCCCCTTTAGTTTATCCTCTCAGAAATACAATTCCCTATTCATATTAATTAAAACAAGGCGTTAAGGGATAAGTTAAAGAATTTCCATTTCCTAGTACGACTTGCATTAACAAACACTGTGAGCTCCTAATGCTGTAACTGCTCATTAATGGGATTCCATGGATGCATTTGAGAGAAATTAACAAAGGTTTTTACTACAAAGTGTCATTAGCACCATGTTTACTAAAAAGAGAAAAAACACCTGTTAGTGACAAATGAGTAAAAGTTGGAAAAGTGATCTTACAATTTCTTTCTGAGATAGCTCAGAAGTACTCTTCAGGAGGTGTGATGCTTTGAGGCTTCCTGAGACCTGCTCAAATCAAATAACAGCACAGCTGGGAATCACAGTGTATGATGTATCTCCACTGTACCAAAATCAGGTGTCAGTGCAGTAAAACAGTACTGTAGGTCACTGGAATCACTGGCAAACAATAAAGAGTAATGCATCTCATTTTTCTGCTTGTCTTTTATAGCAAATCTCAAGAATACAAACATTTTTGTTGACACATTGATTTAGTTTATGGTTACCCTAACGATTGGTTTGTGGGGGGCTTCATCTGTGGTGGGTGGCTGTTAAATTATGGTTTAGGCAATCCACTCATAGTCGCATTGACAATTTAGATGTTAAACAGAGTTTATATTTTTTATTTTGGAAAGTTCTATTTTTCAGTACAGTCCTGACACAGTGTAGGGGAAGTTGTGGATGATTCTTTAGATCCTCTAAAAGTCTTGTCTTGAATGTAAAATAGTTATTATTATTATTATTTATTTCTTAGCAGACGTGCTTCTTGTGTGGAGACAGATAGTGTCTCCACACAAGAAAATTCCACTCTCCTGTCACAAACATGAGGTCCTTACAAAGGCCGGCTTTATTACAACGCAGTGTACACAGTTGCCGCCAGTGCGTAATAGGTGTAGCAGTGTTTAAAACGAGGAATCCACAGGATGAAGCTAAGGATGTTACACTTAATGAAGGTCTAAAAAGGCCCAATGTAAACAGCCTTCTTCTTTGGCTCTCCATCTGCTTTCAAAGAAATGAATCTCACCCTAGTTCAAGGGTCACAGGGGACAGTTAGATAACATCTTGAAAGGGCCTGTGTAATTATCAAGTCAGTCTTGAAACAAAACTTGAGTTGGGTAACAAAACAGCCCTTTTATAACAGCAATGCCTGTGTTTGGTGCTATTTACTGTTATTCACCATTAAACTATAAAGACCCACTTAAGTACAAACAAACCTTGACAGTCCACTATCATGCCCATTATCAGGAGTATAAGCTAAATCACACTGATAGTAAGAAAAAGTAAGAAAATTTAATATTCTCGTTTGAAATAAACAGTACACGGTGCTTTTAGGTCTCAGTAAAGCACTTACATTTTTTTCTCTTTCTCTCGTTTGTAGCCCTTACAGGAAAAATATATTTATACAGCTCAAGAATTTTTTAGAATTTGAACCAAACTAAAGCAAATTTCTCATGGCAGTTCTGGTTTAAGTTCAGTTCCTTCATCTGTTTTTCTCCACGAAACAAACTCTTATTGCTTCTTCAAAGTCTTCAAAAGATACAGCATGATACAGCGTACAATGCCGCTGCAACCGGGAACACTCAATTAAAGAGAAAGGATGACATCAGCTGAAAGGGGAAATGTATACCAAATGTATCCCTCCTCTCCCAGTCCTTACTATTTATTTTTACTGTCTCTTGATCCTTAACCCAGCGGTTTTTTAAATTGGGGGTTGACAGATTTTTGTTTCATTGTGTTTAAAAAATGTATCACTTTTTTGTATTTTGAAGTTAAAAAATGCCGTAATATTTATTACAATATTGAAATCAGTATATTTACATTGTCATAAGCCATCAGTGACACATTACTATATAAATTATTAACTGTGCCACTATCCAATTCATAAACCAACAAAGATGTGTGGCGCCAGTGTAGTCTGTGCAGCAGCTCTATATTATTATTATTTATTTCTTAGCAGATGCCCTTATCCAGGGCAACTTACAATTGTTACAAAATATGACATTATTTTTACATACAATTACCCATTTATAGAGTTGGGTTTTTATGGGAGCAATCTAGGTAAAGTACCTTGCTCAGTACAGCAGTAGTGTCCCCCACCTGGGACTGAACCAACAACCCTCCGGTCAAGAGTCCAGAGCCCTAACCACTACTCCACACTGCTGCCCTATATCTGGGTGATGCTCTGTTTTGCTGGGAAGGGGTGCAAATGGGGAATATGCAGTAATGCCTTTCACACAGCTAACTGCTAAGAAATACTATTGACAACATTTAATAACATAGCAAAACAGCTTCAGTTACAGTGTTGTTTTACAACATTAATCATGTTCTTGCTTTTTTTTGTTTTGTTTTGCTGCTGCTGTTCCCAAAGGGTGAGGGATGGATTTACTGGACACTGTTTTATTTATAGTTATATATTGTTACATTACTGCAAGCTATGTCTGTAGATTAGATGCTCAAATTGGACTGGAAGCTTCTTTAAAGTCCCTATATGATGTCTAATTTTCTCATTTATGTCTAATTTTTAGGAGACAGTAATAAAACATACAGTATCCTCTGCAATGGCTATGTATTCCAAAATGTATTAAATAGTAGCTCATCATGACCTACATTCACATCATGCATAGGTTAGCATATCCTAAGAAATGGTAAGGCAGTTCCATGAAAATATAGCCTCCTTCAATGAGCTAGTGAAGGGTATACCAGCAAATAGACTTCAATAGTCAGTCAGTTCATTTAGTTAACCTAATATGAACAATAAGCTAAATTGTTTTATTAATTATCTCCAGGGGAGAAGCAAAAAAGGCCTTGTCCTGAAAGTGTGTCCTGAAAATAAATGTCATCTCATTTAAAATAAGAGATGTTTTTACTTGCCCCTTACACATGTGACTGTTGTGT
This sequence comes from Acipenser ruthenus, assembly GCF_902713425.1. Lineage (NCBI taxonomy): Eukaryota > Metazoa > Chordata > Actinopteri > Acipenseriformes > Acipenseridae > Acipenser > Acipenser ruthenus. The sequence goes on from NC_081202.1 coordinate 11,502,257, forward strand.
TCATAATTACCTAATTGCAATGGTTGAAACTGTATTTGTATTGGTCAAGCTGAAGTATAATGTTAGATAGACACTGCATTCAAAGAGTTAGATAACTACAGCCTCCACATTTCACCACTCCTGCTATCTTCAAGTAGCATCCACGCAAATTATGACTTAAAACTGCTGTGATGTCCAAGTGGAATTAAACCAATGACAAGAGCTAAACACCAATGTTTATTAATTTTATCGTACCTTTCTTTTGAATCCTGTTACAGCTTGAACTCAGCCTAACTGAAAAAGACTGCAGACTTCTCTCAATTAGCTGTAATAGGATTAAACGTTGGTATGGAATGGGAGGTTTAAATAGCAAGGAATCTTGGCAGACACCTGCTACAAGCACTAAATGAATCTTATTAAGTCTGGCATGTAGCCTTGTTGAATGAACATGTATTTCAAAAGCAAAACAAGACTCTTCTGTACTACTAATAGATGCAGCTGCCAAGAATGCATATGTAAGTTAGAAACATCTGTGCGGCTTAGAGAAGGAGATACTGTATTCGAGGGTTCATAGAAACTTTTGTTTACCTAAACTTAGTTTCTTCTGCTATTACTGATACTTAACGGTAGCCAGCAAGCACAAACAAACATAAAAAAAATGATCTGAAAACACAAAAGAGGATCAAATTGAAAATAGTATGAATTTATATAAACGTTTCCTTTAGTTAAATATGCCTTAGAAGAATCGTAATATTTTGTGCATGTTTTTGTAAGTGCAGCTTAGACAACTCCACAATGCATATATGTACCTCATTATACACCTGGAAATGTTTGCTTTTTGAACCGGATGCTATTGCTTCTTGGCCCTCAAGATAAATAAAGTGATGGTAAGCGATAGACCCCTCAGATTTCATTGGTCCCTGTTTCCAGGTGCACTTGGCACATGTCCTAATCTCACATGTATTTGTTATTAAATGCACTGTGCTGCAACCACAAGTAATCAAATGAAGGAAGAACTGCTATTCGGTCTTTTGCTCTGCTGTCCATGGTAGATCGATAAACATGACTTTGACAAATTCTGACAACAACACTGTAGTTAAATTGTCTTTGTTATTATTTATTTCTTAGCAGACGCCCTTATCCAGGGCGACTTACAATTGTTACAAGATATCACATTATTTTTACATACAATTACCCATTTATACAGTTGGGTTTTTTTTTTTTTTTACTGGAGCAATTTAGGTAAAGTACCTTGCTCAAAGGTACAGCAGCAGCATCCCCCACCTGGGATTGAACCCACAACCCTCCGGTCAAGAGTCCAGAGCCCAAACCACTACTCCACACTGCTTTCCAGTACAATCTGCTGCCTACAGCTATTTCTTTAATTTACTTGAAAAAACATCAAATAAAAAATGCTCACACATCATAAAAAAAAAATTCTCCATACAGAATTTTGTATTGTTGTTATGGTTTTGGCTCCCTAGCCTAAACTAAATATGAATGAATGGTCGTTCTAATTTGGAGGACTTCAAAGCTAATCCCAATTTAAGTTTAAAGCTGTTAGGTTTATTACAGTTTGTTCTTTGTGTTTGACAGAGAAAAAAAAGAATGGCGTGTCTGAAAGTAACCTCATGAAACAGGGCTTTTCAATAACGGTGGTCAATATTAAGAATTAAGTACATTATTGCCAAAAATGTGTCGCTTAAATCCTTAGTTTGGAGTTTTCTTTTTTAGGATAGAAAAAAAACAGGAAATATGTTCTAAATACTTGCTGTTCAAAAGAGCAGCTCTCTTAATCCAAGTAAAACCTGTGAAAGTGGTTACATCATATTGGAAACGTAGCAGCTTTCCAGGTTTAAACCATGCATCACAAAGAAAGCTCCAATTTTACTTTGTGATAAGCCAAAACGAGGTATAAAATATTCCTGTATGAAAGAACATGTCATTGAGGTAAATAACAGAGCTGTAGAGTCTGGTTAGACTGCAGTTTAAAAGCAATGAAATATATATCTCCTAAATCCAGTCTGTTCAAAAGAGAAGCCCAAGACCTCTTTTCTTTAAAAGACACCAATCGTATTTGTAAAATACCTTTGGATGGTATCAGTCGAAAGCATAGCGCAGAAGCCTTTTAATGCATCACCATGTGTTCCATAATCACATATTAGGGTTAAGGATGTAACTGATTACCAGATCACAGAAAAAAAGGATAATCTTAGCCATTGCTGGTTGTCAATAGTAAAGGCTCACTTTGATCTCTTTTTCTATAAGAAGTTGTTTGATCATGTAGAAATCCAAAAGCAAGTGCATTGTTTAGAGTGTGCTGTGGGCAAAGTGGTTTATTTATTCAATTAGCAAACCAGACAATTACGTTTTCAGAACCAAATTTAAAGCATGCCCTATGGCTCACCCTACCTTGATCTTGAAATTATGCTTTTTCAGTTGCTTTGAGATGGGGTTTACAGTTTGTTAACCCTCACTATAATTGAGTCAGCACACATTTATATTATGGATAACCATCAATTTAAATAAGGAATTCTATTATACTTTAAATGTATAGAAAATAAAAGCTGGCCGTCAGTATTAAGACAACTTTGATCTATCAATAATAAATGTCAATAAAACAATTACCATCCAAGCTATCGACAATTAATTTAGCCACAGCTAATGTGGAAACACTTGCAATACATATAACCCCTCCCTTGTGGATAAGCTTAGTTAGTTGTAGAAATTTACAGCTTGGCTTCTGGTGTGGTGTAGGTACAAACAATTCAAATTGAAAGCATCCAGTTGACAGTTTGTTTTGCTCCCATTAAAGTAATTCATCGCAAATTAACACCCACTGTTCCCGGGCTGTTACGTTTGTTAATGTGTGGAATGTTTTCTGTATTATGAATGCAAACAGTTTAACAGCCTGTGTAAAATAAAGCCAAGAATAGATATTTGGCATCAGCATTATTTATGGATTGTTGTGAAATGGAAAAACAAATTTCTTTTATGGATTGTTGTGAAATGGAAAAACAAACTCCCCCCCCCCCCCCCCCCCCACATCAGAAGCATCTCTGAAAGTTATTGTGGTGTTGTAGAATATAATCTGTATCTTTATCACTAGTGACTTGACAGGTTTTTTATATATATATTCAAAGTTAATTATAAAGGCTTTTTCTACAGTGTATAAGTTTCATGAACGTCACAGGGTAGTTAAAGCTATGTGAACAGGGCCCTTTGTTTTGAAGTGGACTAACCAGGCACAACATATTGCACTTTGTAAACTGTTAATGCAAAGGAGGTAGTTTATGGTTTCTTTACCCTGTAGATATTGTTTGGTGTGTGTCTGGCAGTCTGTGGTTCCTCATGGAAGGAGCTGGTGAAGGGGTGTGGCGGGTAGGGCAGCTGCGGTGTGGAGTAGCGTGCGCAGGTCTGTCCCTGCTTCTCCCTGCCCCTCCACTCCCGCGTCTCAAGATGCTCCCTCATCAGCTGCATGCGGAGCCCCGCATGCGAGGGGAACATCGCCTTTCCCGTCGGTCCACTGTCCGTTGAGCTGAAAACAGCCAAATACAGATTTAAATATATGAGATTTCAACTCTGTGAGGGTTAATGTACTTGGTTTTAAATGTTTGTACAGCGTCCTAAACATAATCGTTAAACTGACAGGAGTTTTGTTTGTTTTCATGCATAATGGTTCACTTGCAGTGGGTCTTGGGTCCATAGTGCTTGAAACTGCTGCACCACCTTTTTAAAAATAAAATAAAAAAAGACTTGAGTTGCAGCCATTTTCTTCAAGGTCTGAACCCACTGTATATACAGTACTCATTCTATGAACAGCATGGTATTAAGAAAGGGTTTTGCTAAACTTTAAATTGTTTCTGATACTAATATTAGTAGACAATAACAGGCTTTTCTTCTTAAGTAGTTAGATATAAGTTCTTAGTGTGTGTATTAGAACAACAAAAGACAGACTTTTTCAATGTATACAGCTGCAAAGAAGATGTCTAGGTAAAAAGCCCCCCCCCCAATGCAGTGAAAGCTGCTGTACCTTGAATATCGCATTTCCATGTGTAAAGGCAATGAAGATCAATTTGGAAGTGACTGCAAGACAGCAACTAGCTTTCCATAACTCAGACATATGTCTGAATGACCTTTTTTTAAATTGTATTAAAATTGAACAATTTGGGATGCTAATGTAACCTTTCCTTAGTAATGATTTTTGATAGCAACATGCAGCTTCCCAATCCATCTGTGTCCTACTGTGAACTTTTAAACAGGCAAAAACTCCAACATCTAAAACCAATTAATACACAACATGTCCTGTGTACAGTATACAGTCAAACCAGCTTACAGCTGCTTAAGGAAACACCTGAGGTAAATATACCAGTGTAATATGCAGTCTAGAAAAGCAAGACAATCAACCACCAATGTATGAACAGGAAACATACACCTTTATGGGTGGTCACCAATATGGTTTTGAAGAGTAAGTACAGTAGCTGAATTTCCACACTAAACACTACAATGACATCTTAACGCTATTTGAAGGAAGCCTTCGACGTCAACTATATGTTTGTAACATATTACATTGTAAATAATAAATCATTAATTTAACAGGTTGCATAATACATTTAAAAAAAATGGAGGAAATAAACAGCAAAAAAAAAAATGAAAAAAAAAACACAACAGCAGGCCGGTGGTTCATCCGGTAAAGGCACCGCTGTGGGGAGCTGAAGAAGGGTCTGCAGAGACACTCTGTTGGAGAGCTGGGATGCAATAGTCTTTTCCAAGTTCAACTGATCGTGCTTTAATGACCCCTGTGGTCAGGCGTAGATATCCCAGGCTGGGCTTCAGTAGCTTCCGTTGCTTTAGTTCATCGGGTAATAAAAAGCGAATTGCTTGACAGTGGGAAAGCAGGTTGCAGAAATGAGGTGATGTTCAAATTGGGCATTAAAATAAAACAATGTTCAATGCGCATGTGTGGAGTAGTGGTTAGGGCTCTGGACTCTTGACCGGAGGGTCGTGGGTTCAATCCCCGGTGGGGGGGGGACACTGCTGCTGTACCCTTGCGCAAGGTACTTTACCTAGATTGCTCCAGTAAAAACCCAACTGTATAAATGGATAATTGTATGTAAAAAATAATGTGATATCTTGTAACAATTGTAAGTCACCCTGGATAAGGGAGTCTGCTAAGAAAAAAATAAATAAATAATGTTTGTTTTTTTTTACATTTCAAAAACCCAATTGTGTCCATTTTGTGCTGAACTATGCAATCCCCATACTTAGACAAGAGGTGTTTGATTTTTCTGTTAATTAATTAAAACCTCATTCACAGTTAAAATTGAAAGTATTAATAATATACTGAAAAAATTGGATTACAGAAAATGGTTACAGTACATGGGACACTACAATATTTTTCAGTATACATTTGATTTATAATTTTACAACAATACATTGCTGTAGATAGATGTTTCCAACAAACACATATATTGGACCCAGTATGGTATATATTGATTCATGCATCCTTCACAAAGACAAATCTGCCCGATTCCAGCCTTGCTGAAGCACCCCCAGATGAGTCCAATTTTCAGCTTTGCCCAACACCTGGTCGTCTAATGGTTAGACGGAGACCTGGAGAGGCCTACAAGCCACAGTGTTTCGCACCCACTGTGAATCAAGCCAAGTACAAGGTTGTCCTGGAAGAAAACTTGCTTCCTTCTGCTCTGACAATGTTCCCCAATTCTGAGGATTGTTTTTTCCAGCAGGACAATGCTCCATGCCACACAGCCAAGTCAATCAAGGTGTGGATGGAGGACCACCAGATCAAGACCCTGTCATGGCCAGCCCAATCCCCAGACCTGAACCCCATTGAAAACCTCTGGAATGTGATCAAGAGGAAGATGGATGGTCACAAGCCATCAAACGAAGCCGAGCTGCTTGAATTTTTGCGCCAGGAGTGGCATAAAGTCACCCAACATCAATGTGAAAGACTGGTGGAGAGCATGCCAAGACGCATGAAAGCTGTGCTTGAAAATCAGGGTTATTCCACCAAATATTGATTTCTGAACTCTTCCTAAGTTAAAACATTAGTATTGTGTTGTTTAAAAATGAATATGAACTTATTTTCTTTGCATTATTCGAGGTCTGACAACACTGCATCTTTTTTGTTATTTTGACCAGTTGTCATTTTCTGCAAATAAATGCTCTAAATGACAATATTTTTATTTGGAATTTGGGAGAAATGTTGTCAGTAGTTTATAGAATAAAACAAAAATGTTCATTTTACCCAAACACATACCTATAAATAGTAAAACCAGAGAAACTGATAATTTTGCAGTGGTCTCTTAATTTTTTCCAGAGCTGTATATATACAGTATATATATTTTAACCACTTTGGAGGTTTATGTGCCCAAACACTATTACCTTAAAACAGAAGCAGTGGCAGCTTATTCCACTGTGATTCATTGTGACTTAAAACTAAATTTATAAATTCAGCTTCTATGTTTTACAACTTTTGATTAATAGTATCATAGGGATAGAGACATAAAAATAAAAAAATAAAAAATGAGAGCGTCTATAATATTACTATTATTGAATATCACCAGTCCAACATCAGTTACTGGCAAGCATTAATATATATTGAAGTCATAAATGTTGATACAAAGTTATGAAATGGTTATTCAATAGAATTCAGAAGCGTACTCACTAATACACGTGTTTCAGTATTTCCACATCACAGTTAATCCACTGCGGTAGTGGTGAGCTTGCATCATTTTTAGGTATGTTTTCAGGAGTCCTGCTAGCCATTATTGTGGACCCCCAGAAAAGTCAGTAAAATGATAAACAGATTAGTAATCCTCTGATGGGAATCCTTTACATATCCTCCCTTCTGTGTCTTAAACCTCACTTTGGACATGCAACTGTGTATAAATGACACAGGCTGATGTCAGACTGGTTTGAAAAGCCACTTCCTGTAGCTAATTGACGATCACAGGCAGGCCTTTTCTGAGTTTAATGAATGATATACATGGCCCTTCTCAGACAAGAAGACAAGAGGATAAGGGTGGGGGGGGAATATGAGAATGACAATACAGAGGGAGAAATAAAACTTGGCAGATTAGGCCAAACTCCCAGGCCCTGCTTATTGTCTGTCTAAGTCTGCTAAATTAAGACACAGAGCATCAATCCATAGAAAAAAAGGATTAGACTTTTCCACAGGATAATCAACAAACACGGCTAGTCTTTGTGGGAACTGTTAACTTCAGCCTGCTCCTCCAGTCTGTATGGATTTGCTTGAAATATCAATTGTCATGGCTCATCAGTATTCAGCATTGAAAGTAGAACAGAAAGGGAGATTTCGGCTTTGTAAAAACATTACTTTGAAAAACAAACAGACCAAATACACGAACAGTCTCTTAACAAGGTTGTGGTGCAGCACAGATACTGGGCAGTAACCGTGGTTTGAACCTTAGATGCAAGGTAATTGGCAAGCCTCGTGTACTCTGTCTCTTTAATTCCTTTCTCTCTGCAGTGCAAGCATTGTTTAATAGTGTGCTGGGTGCAGACTGCAGTTTCTGCTTAATTGCCCTACAAGCCACTGGTAGATTTTCTAAACAAATAAAGCTCTATGCATCAGTTTCCACTATCTGAGCAAACAATGTAGCAGAAGATGCTTTAGACTCATTTTGGTTGTGAAAGGAACCAAAACATTTCCATTGTGTACTATTATCTTATAGTGGCTAACAAAACACTACACCATAACCTGCTGTGCATTTCTATATTACATAGGCCTACAATGAGCAATTGTGAAAGAAGCCCATGTTATAGTAAACATTTATTGTTTAAAAACATATCTGTTGCTACACTAGTTTAAAGACACTAGTTTAATTCTCGGTTTGCTGTCCTTACTTTGTGACTGTTTCACTTCCAAGGTCATTCCACCTCAGCACTGTCTTCTGGGTCAAATGGCTGCAAAGCATGAAACAGCTAGTTGGTTAATGACAAGAAAGAAGGTGTTGAAGAAGTGGGGACAATGTCACTCTGTTGGTGAAATAACCAAAGAAGTGTTAGACTACCTGCAAGCAAAGCATGCAAACAGATATGATTTAATCATGTTTGTAAAAGAAAAACACATGCTTGCTATAATACCCTGCATATTTTAGACCTACATGTAGCAAATGAAAGTGCATAAGTGATTTATGGAATGAGTGTATGGTGTTTCCGTGGGTGGAGGTACAAGGGTAGGCATGACTGTACAGGTCGGTTATCCACAGTATAAACACTCAGGCCCAAATTTATAAAGGGGAAAAACCGACCGCAAAAAGCCACGTAATGTACGGCCACGCTCATCATCAAAATAACGACCTATTTTATAAGACTAATTAGGTAAAGCAGACGATTCCTCAATCAACCAATTTAAATACCCCTCACCGCAATTAGCGGTGAAGAATTACACACCTTTCACAATAAATAGCGGGTTTGGGTCAACCCTGCATGTGTAGGCTACACATTCCAAATGAATGTGTAGCCTACACACGTAGGCTACACATTCATTTGGAATGGCACACAAATGGCACACAAATGAATGGCACACAAAGACCTCAGCCTGGTACTAGCCATGGTGATGAGGATGCTCAGAAGCGAAAACTGAAAAATACTAATATGGAAATGGAGATTTTGGTACAAGCACTACTTGTAACACATGAAGATGTGTTACAAGCTCGAAATACATCACCAGGACAAATGAATAAAATATGGAATATGTGGTGGCTTCTTAATAAACAAATGTACCACTTTAGAGTTTGTAGTCTAGGTTGCTTATACATTACGACACATCATCCAGTTACTGTGCGTCGCATATTAGTTCAACTTCTCATTTCCTATAGAAAAATTCCAGGTACATAGACTTTTCAAACTTCAGAAACAATAAGTTTTCAGTTTAACTAAGCAAGAATGTTAAAAGGAGATTTGAGAAAGCCTACAACCTAAAAAAATAATGTGTTGCTGGTACTAGCTCCTATTAACTATCTTCTTTAGAATAACCTTTCTGCCAATGTGGAACGTCTTGAGCCATTTTTATCTCGAAAAGCAGTTGAAAGTCAACTAGTGACAATCTCCCTCAAAGCGTCCTAGCTAGCGTTCCTTGAAAGACTGTACGCTATAAGGACTCAGTCGCTTCAATTTGGTTTTTCAACTTCACAGGCACTGGGTATCTGAACAAAGTTCTAAGAGGAGAACAAAATGAGCATTGTTCTCCCCTGGAACATGGTTCAGAAGTTGCACTTCTACTGTGAGGACAGTTTTCTTCTTCTTTTTTTCCACTTTAGAAACAGGAAGTCTGCGTTGTTCTTGAGGAACTTTGAAAGTAGTGTTACAGTCTGGTGACCTGTTCTCCTCGTTAACACATTCCCAGAGATAGCTCTCTGCATGATGCCATGTAGCTCCAGCAGCCATGAACTCATTTGGACCTCTTGTTTTGATCACACACTACTGAAAAGACCAAACAATATTTTCCTCTTTCAACACACACATGTCTTTCAGCAGCTCATCAGGCTTTGTTACTTGCCTTTCAACTAAAAGCACCTATTTATTTGCTCTTTTCACCACCAATTCTCTCTTTGTCCTCGGTGCCTCCTGCAAAGCTAGCAGTCAAGCTCTTCAAAACCTTTCACAGCTAAAGACCTGAATCAGTGAGCAGCGATAATAGCATGACTGAGATAGAAAGGTTAGAATCCGGAGATAAGCTGTAAATCAGTTATAAACTCCATATACTGGCAAAAGTTTGAATGGTATGAGTTTTTCTTTTTCCTTTTTAAATATGTTTTGTCAATTGCAATTAAAAATCATTCATTAAATTGAAACAACATACTTTGGAGAGGCTGGGTATCTCAATAGATTAACAGTAGGATTAAGCCTCTCCCTGATGGGTCCTCATCCAATTGCAGTCCGCATCAGATTGGGAACATACGTGGAATAAGGTTTGGTGGTCTCAGCCCAGTTCCTTTCAGTTGCCATCATAATAGTGCTTACTCTCATATAAAGAGCATTTAGCTCCCAATAAAATGACAACATGTACATGATCCCTCCTCACAGTCACTTTCAAGTGTGCTGTAGTGCTCCTGAAATAATGGAGCAATCGAGTACATGTAGCTTGATTCAATGTTCATTTAGCCCAGGGCCTCTTCAGGGGCAAAGACTGACGTGGGTGTTCAGTTGTACTGTGGTTTGCCACTGTGGACCCTATATCTATACTGATACAGGGCTAAGCTGCAATAGCCAACGCTATGAACACTTACTGTTTCAATCCAGAGCAGATACATGATGTTCTGGACCACAGTCTATACAATTCATACAGAACAATTGGCCAAAATGGTTTAATAGATCAATTAAAAAAAATATTCAGAAAAAAGATACTTTACAGAGCGTTTAAAAGGGAGCAAGAACAAAGTACACAGAAAGAGCACTTGAAACTGCAAACGCAAGTCAAAAAGGAAGTTAGAAAAAGTGAGATAGAAACGAACACTGCCAAGGGGGCTAAAACCAATTCCAAAAAGTTTTTCCAGTATTATAACAGCAAAAGAACATTCAAGGAGGAAGTAAAATGTCTAAGAGATACAAATGGCAAAATCATAGATGAAGAGAAAAAAATAGCAAATATATTAAATGATTACTTTTCACAAGTTTTTACAAAGGAGGATACGGACAATATGCCCCACATGTCGACCTGTTCCTATCCAGTTTTAAATAACTTTAGCATAACAGATGCAGAAGTGTTAAAGAGACTAGGAGCTCTTAAAATAAACAAATATCCTAGGCAGGATGAGAGCCTCCCAATAGTACTCAAAGAAATGAAAGAAGTTATTTACAAACCACTAACCAAGATCATGCAACAGTCTCGTGACACAAGGGTTGTACTGACAGACTGGAGAATTGCAAACGTAATACCAATCCACAAAAAAGGAGAGAAAACCAAACCAGGTAACTACAGACCAATAAGCTTGACTTATATTATATTTAAACTTATGGAAACTATAATAAGACCCAAAATGGAAAATTACCTATATGGTAACAGTATCCTGGGAGACAGTCAGCATGGTTTTAGGAAAGGGAGATCTAGTCTGACTAACCTCAATCAATCAATCAATCAATCAATCAATCAATCAATCTTTATTTTATATAGCACCTTTCATAGTGGACCACCATCACAAAGCGCTTTACAAGATGCAGTAACAACAAGAAAATCCATAATCCTTTAAATACAAAGGATTGCATAATACATGTTATACAGTAAAAAGAAAAAAAAAATGCATAATACATTAAATACAGTGGAAAGTGCATAATACATGAAATAGTAGCAGCAACACAGCAGCTAATAGCAGATACCAGGCTTAAAGAGTATGGAAAGCAAGAGAGAACAGGTGGGTCTTGAGGGTTGAATTAAAGCGAGCGACGGTGGGAGCATCACGCACCAAAGCTGGGAGAGAGTTCCAAAGAGTCGGAGCCATGACGCTAAATGAGCGTTCTCCAAGTGTGGTGCAATTTTGCTTGGGACATAACAAGCAGGCCAGAGTTCAGCTTGCGAGCAGGGACATAGCGGGTCAGCAGGTTGAGGAGGTACTCGGGACTTGTGTGATGAAGGGCATTGTAGGTGAGCAGGAGAGTTTTGAAAATAATCCTGAACTTTACAGGTAGCCAGTGCAGCTGGACAAGACGGGGGTTGATGTGCTCACGTTTTTCACATCTGGTAAGGATCCTGGCAGCGGCATTCTGGACTAGCGGCAGTCGGTTTATGGTGCGTGCCGGGAGACCACCATATAGAGAATTGCAGTAATTGAGTTGAGAGGAGACAAATGCATGACAAAGTATCTCCGCATCTGGGAGGGAAAGGTAGGGACAGACTTTGGAGATGTTTCAAAGATGGTAGAAGGAAGATTTGGCTACGGTGGAGATGTGGGCATCTAAGGAGAGGTTGCTGTCAAGAAGTACACCATGGCTTCGTACTGTGGGAGAAGGCAGCAGCAGACAGTTTCAGGGCAGTTATATTTAGATTCTTAAGTTGAGTTTTAGATCCTACCAGAAGGAGTTCAGATTTGCCAGAGTTCAGTTGAAGAAAATTGGCAGACATCCAGGCCTCGATGTCTTGAATGCAAGCCGGGAGCCGGACCATGGCAGAGGGGCTTCCAGGGTCGAGTTTTAAGTAGAGCTGGGTGTCGTCAGCATAGGAGTGAAACATGAGGCTGTATTGGCGGATGAGGTGATCCAAGGGAAGCATGTAGATATTGAAGAGAAGGGGCCCAAGAACAGATCCTTGGGGGACACCACAAGTGACTTGGTTTGCAACACCACTGCGTCCAGCATAGAAAACAGATTGCATGCATGCGGATAAGTAAGAGGACATCCAGGAGAGACAGGTTCCAGAGATTCCTTCTGAAGGCGGTCAAGAAGAATGCCATGATCTATGGTGTCAAAAGCAGCTGTTAGGTCAAGGAGGACAAGCACAAAGGGAGCACCTGTATCAGCATTGAGCAGGAGATCATTCACAATCCGGAGCAGAGCAGTTTCAGTGCTGTGATGCGGCCGGAAACCGGACTGTAGAGATTCGAGCAGATTGTTATCTGTGAGATGTTTCATCAGCTGACTGGCTACAGCCCTTTCAATAGTTTTTGAGAGAAAAGGGAGATTGGAGATGGGACAGAAATTAGGTAAGTCAACCAGGTCGAGGGAGTGTTTTTTGAGTACCGGCGTAACTCGGGCAAGCTTCAGGGCAGCCGGAACCGTGCCACAGAATTATTCCGGGTTTAAAAGGCATGTTGTATGCAGACAGGCTAAAATAATTGAATCTATTCAGTCTTGAACAAAGAAGACCACACAGCGATCTGATTCAACATTCTAAAAGGTATTGACAATGTCCGCCCATGGGACTTTTTTTGCCTGAAAAAAGAAACAAGGATCAGGGTTCACAAGTGGAGATTAGTTAAAGGGGCATTCAGAACAGAAAATAGGAGGCATTATTTTACACAGAGAATTGTGGGAGTCTGGAACCAACTCCCCAGTAATGTTGTTGAAGCTGACACCTTGGGAACCTTCAATAAGCTTCTTGATGAGATTTTGGGATCAATAAGTTACTACAACCAAACGAGCAATATGGGCCGAATGGCCTCCTCTCACTTGTAAACTTTCTTATGTTCTTATGTTCTAATTCACAGGGTTCACAGAATCTGCCAATGCCCAATTCCTGTAGAAGTACTGTTAACACCTCTTAAAAGGGCTAAGCAAGAATGTAATAGGTATTTTGATGCATGCATATTTATTGTTTGACGCAGTAAAACTACTGGGTAGATCAAACAGGGTCTGTGTTTCTTCTGACTAAACGTTGTTTATTTATTTATTTGTCCATATGCTTTCATTTTGCATGTCAATTGACTTTAGAAAATAAAATAAAATGTAGAAATGCATGCGGTATACACCTAGACTTTAACAAATTGGACATTTAGAGATAATAATGGCAAACTGAAACTTTTCCAGATGTGTTCGTATGCTTTCATTTCTTTGTGTTCCTGTTTATAAAATGTGTACTGCTTGCAGTTTCAAATGTAAACACCAGATGTCCCCATAACACCACGAGAGTCTGCACACTAGATTTTTCTTGTGGGAAATATGTCAACATAGAAAATACAAAATACAGAATTGATATTAATAATTCGTTACTTGGGCAATGGTTCTACTGTTTTGTGTATATGGTAGAACATAGTTTCTTATAGTGATAAACAATAGTACCAAAATAGTGTATCTTAACTTCATAAACTCAATCAGAAGATACGCACCAGTGCTAAAAAGAAACGGGCTTGGCAGTGTCAGTCGTGTTATGATTGTTATCTAACTAAGTTTATTTTTACTACAACTAGTTAGTATAGTACTGACATAAAATAATAAAAATAACCATTTGGTGAAAAAAACAAAAATGAGAAAGATTTTGAAGCTATATCCACTAGGTGGCAGCAGTAACTTGCTAATCATTGAATACAAACTGTAATAATAAATGCTAACTATATCTACATATCCCAATTAAGACTGAATTATGTTTATTCCCTCTATGTTTTCATAAAACTTAGGGTTTTGCAAAAAACAAAACAAACAAAAAAAATAATACAGTGTATTTTATTGTAGGAGGAAATTAGAAAAAGTCATCTATATTACAACTTAAATATATTTATTTAAACAAATCTTTTGTATATTCCTAGTTTATTCCCTGCCAAAAGTTGTAGAAAATACCCGATATATTTTTATGCACAGTCATGGTGGGGTCTTCATTATATATATATATATATATATATATATATATATATATATATATATATATATATATATATATATATATATATACATATATATCACACACATACTCCCACACACCCAAATCAACTATTATCTAATAAACAGCTTTGAAAAAGAGCATTTTCCTGCCTTGTCATCCTGTCAGTCACAGTAGGTTCCTTGTATTTGTCTTTCTGCAGATCTGTGTAATCACTATATTGTACCAAAAATGTGTCAACTGAATTTGTATCCAGTACATAGATAATTCTGCTGATAAACTGTTGCAAAGTGTAGTAAAACCCAGTGAAACGCTGGCAAATGGTAAAGATAAAAATTCACAATGCATGCATGTGAGAATAACAAAGTAACAACTGTTCTACAAGGGAGACCACAGCCACCATTTATTGATGAGCAAAAGTAATGTGAGTGTGAGTCATGCAGTCATGTGTCTCTCGACTCCCCACCACAACCCACCTTTAAAAGCTTGAACGTGTTGCCAAATGAAGCGTGTATCAGCCTGGTAATTGACGGTACAATACGCTACCTATGTTATAACAGATTGGAGAAGTTTAAAATGTGTTTATGTCACAGCATGTAGAATGTTTAACGCTATATACCACCTCTTGATATGTGGTTATTACAATGTAAAATAATAATACAAAGAAATACAGTGATATTAAAAAAAAAAGAGGAAGCTGGTCTAAACAAAAGCTTTGCGGGGTATTCCTGCTTTGTCATCCTGTGGTTTTTAAAAGTTTTCACAGCACAACACAAATCCTTCACCTAAAATGCCCCACAGATAGGGTAAAACCATGTTTTTAGTTAACTACTACCTACTTTTTAAAATGGTACAGCATTTGGATATTTAAACAATGTAATTTATTTTAAGTATTTTATCTAACTTTTTGCAAATGAGCTATTAATACTATCAAATAATGTAAAATATAAATATATATAATGACATCAAGCTGTTTTAACAGTTTTAAATATAAACTTCATTGCTTATCATTTACTTGCTATGCACCTCTATCTGCAGTTACAGTAAACCCATGCAACATACCAAACAAAATGTGTATCAAAGACTTTGAAATGTAAGAATTTAAATAATGTATATAATTATAATAACTAATATGTGAAAATATGTGCTAAACAGCTAAAATCATTGTGGTGGTATAACTTTTTTGTTTTTATATATATATATATATATATATATATATATATATATATATATATATATATATATATATCACACTATCTTGTAATTGTCTTGACACATACAATGCAAAACCCATGTTTATAGGGCAGCAGTGTGGAGTAGTGGCTAGGGCTCTGGCCTTTTGACCGGAGGGTCGTGGGTTCAATCCCAGGTGGGGGGTACCTGTTGCTGCTGTACCCAAGGTACTTTACCTAGATTGCTCCAGTAAAAACCCAACTGTATAAATGGATAATTGTATGTAAAAATAATGTGATATCTTGTAACAATTGTAAGTCGCCCTGGATAAGGGTGTCAGCTAAGAAATAAATAATAATATTATTCTAATATTTGTACAGCTCCATATGCCACCCTCCATATATATATATATTATTATTATTATTATTTATTTCTTTGCAGAAGCCCTTATCCAGGGCGACTTACAATTGTTACAAGATATCACATTATACATTATACAGATATCACATTATTTTACATACAATTGTGGAGTAGTGGTTAGGGCTCTGGACTCTTGACCGGAGGGTCATGGATTCAATCCCCGGTGGGGACACTGCTGCTGTACCCTTGAGCAAGGTACTTTACCTAGATTGCACCAGTAAAAACCCAACTGTATAAATGGGTAATTGTATGTAAAAATAATGTGATATCTTGTAAGTCGCCCTGGATAAGGGCGTCTGCTAAGAAATAAATTATTATTTTTATTATTATATTATACATATGGTTCCCTATACTGTAATTTTATATATTATACATATGGTTCTCTATACAGTAATTTTATATATTATGCATATGGTTAAACAACTAAACAGCAAAGCTAATCTTAATGTCTTCTACTGTCTAATACAAACTATTTGATAAAGACACTTCAGATGGCTGTATCTCATCAATATAAGGTTCTGATATATATTTGAAATGAATAACTTAGACCCTTTGTATTAAGAATGTATTACAAAGCAAATCTTGAAATCCATTGAAAAGACCATAAAAAATGAAAGAGAAGTAAGCTTTGTTATAACAATAATAATACAGTAACTAATGCAAAATATGTACTAACATGTCCATAACTTTTAAGAACTATAAGAAATCTATAGTATAAAAGATCTCAAAAGTATGAATGCATTGTGGCAGCTTTTCTGTTCATTCCTGTGGCCTTACTGTGAGTTCATCAGGATTCTCTATCCTGTTCACCTTGTTCTGTATCAGTGCAGTGAAGACAAGTACTTCTTTACTATCCTACCAACAACACCATAGTATACTACAAAACTTAAAACGTATACAATAAGTGCTTTAAATTATAAAGGGTACAGTATATATGACAGCCTGTGACATTGGTACAGGTGTGTTGATTTTATTAACAAAGGAATTATTACAGGGCTTAACACAAGAACAAATTCCCAAAAATGAAAATAAAAAAGAATTTATACTAAAACGTTAAATTGCTCATATCTCCAAACTATGATTTTGTTAGTTAAAACGATCTCGCTCTTAACCAGCAATATGTATTTGGAATTTAATTTACTGGCCGTTATTGTAATTGTGAAGTTCTGATGGACCGGGTTTCTTTTTATTTATTAAACATAAGCTTGACCTTTGGTATAAAAATGATATTAAAAAATGAACTGTACAATACCTTCCGTTGCAGCAACATATCAATACAAACCACATGTGACACAAAAAAAGATATTGAATATATATAGATAGATAAATATACACAGTACAGTAACAATAAGTATTCCTACAATGTAATTAATAAGTAAAAGGGTTACCTCAAAGTGTCTTAGGGCTGAGGGGAGACACACATTGTGAATCTTCTAGGTATTCTAGATAGCGTTATGTCCTTCTGCATTTGGATGTCAGCATTTTGAAGTGAAAGGACTGATGTATATTTATACATAAAGCAAGACCTGTTTCCTCTTTTCTTTAGTACTTAAGGTTCTGGGTGCAAACAGGAAGTTATTACATCATCAAACTCGGTAATAAGAGCAGAGCTTGAGAACTGCACATATTTCAAAGTGTGTTGCTACTTGAGGAATTCTTTACGCTGGGGAATTTCTTTCTACGCTTCTCTTTTTTTTTGTTATTCTGTAATTGTATGTTTGTTTCAGATGGTTTTACCTGGAAATCTAATGGGTTGTCATCAGTGCTAATCACAATTATGCCATGAAGAAATGCTTCTTAATGCAGACAATGCTACCTTGAAGCCCAGCATTCCATATTCATCATTAAATACAGTTTCTTGAACTTGAACTCAACACTTAATTCATTCTAGATGTGTCTGAAATGACAGGAATATTAATACAGGATATTATTATTTGTGCTTCATCAAGGGGAGCATCTAATAATACAAGCATGTGGAGTTTATTGCCTCTTCAGAGAGCATTTGGAAGGAAGCAAAACAAAGGGACGTTATACTTTCTATATATAATTTATATAAGGAAGCATGTTTTTTTTTTTTTTTTAACTAGTGGCAAATTTTCATAATGGAGCAAATGGTGATGTTACACTGGTACCAGTTATATTTGAATTCATATGGCTACTGGATTGATTGCTATCAGGGTAATACAAACGTATAGAGATACATAGCCAGCTTACCCATGCTGATGTCACAGACACAGTATCGACACAACAGCCCATTCGAAGGTTAACTTTATTACACTTGTTCCATTTGAATTTTGAACAGCCTGTCTGTTTGTAGTGTTTGTATATTTTGTTGTTTCCAGAAGGAAATCTCTTTGAAGGCTTGATACTGTACCTTCATACAGTACATAGTCATCCCTGCCAGCACATCTATTGGAAATGGGGATTTCCCTGCTGAGTACCTATGAGTTGCATTTTTCTATTAAAATGCCACTGGATTTGTCAGAATGTGCTTGACCACACTGTGGTATATTAAATAGTATCAGTTCATGTAAACAGCTGTCAACATTGTCCATCCTGTCGCCCTTCCCCTTCTGTAAGGGTACATAATGTCAGCTTAACAAGCAGCATGTGTTCTTGTATATGTAAGTTAAGACTTGAATACAAGTTTTAGCAACTTGTTTTATTTTTAGTAGCTGTTTGTTTTTTCTAAAAAAAACAAACATTTCATTACATTTTATTATTGTAGAATTTAGCAATATAAAAAATAAGACAAATATGGAAACAAAGGCTTTGTCTGGAATACACAGAGAGACTGGCAATTCAGCATTTGTGGTTTTACAATAAAAACATTGGTTTTGATGAGTCATCAAATCATCTGATCGCATTATGCATATGAGCGTAATAGCATATTGTTAGAGAAACATAAACATGTAATAAATCAGTTATAATAAGGCAAAAATAAAAAGAGTCGTCAAGTAAATACAGTTTTGTCTAATTCTTGATGAAGGTAATAGTCTTATTTAGTTTCTTAAAGTAGTGTAACTCAATATATGTTATTGAGTTTTGTAGTAATTTTTTGTGGCAATTAAATAAATTTCAGGTAGAGGAAGACTGAAACATTGGGGACAAAGTGACTGGAGATGAAGTCACAGGATTTTAAAGCTGCAGTCTCCTGTAAATCTATCGGCACAGAAATGAGAAAGTATATAAATATATTTCTGTTATTATGAATCATCCCCACATTAAAAAAATGTGTTTGTTAGCAGACAAATCCCTTGATATTCTGTTGATTCCCAGTTGATTGCTATCTTTGATATTACAGACATGTTCATTCAAACTGAACTTTAAAGCAGCATATGCCATGCTACAGACCAATACAATACAGAATATTGTTCAAACCCCGAGATTGCAATTCAAAACACAATTGACTAAAATAGCATCACATGACCACAAATCGTTTTAGCCACAAAACCAGTGAATAGTCACACTAGTGGTCAATAAAAAAAAAAAAAAAGATTGCTCATGAAGTCATACACCAGTACTTACTGTAATCCTGTTCTCTTTTTAAATATAATATATTTTATACAGCTAGCTCACAGTATCCAGAATATGTCGTGTTTACAGTACATTATTAACGATGCTGGAATTTCTAACAACAAAACTGACAAGAATAACGCAAAGAAAAATACACAACCAAAAGCTTTTTCTCCTTCAAAATGGTTATATCAACTAGTATTGTTATTTTTTAGGTTAAAAGTGAAAATATTTATTTAAAGGTTTATTAAAACCCATATATCTAAAATGAGCTCATCAATACAAATGGCAGTGGACTTACAATTTTAATGTCTAACTTTTAGTGACATGAGTTATCATATAGTAGAATATACCACTACTGTATTACACCATGTAGTGTTGTTACCATACAGAATTTGTGTTCATTGTGGTTTGGCTTAGTAAAAAAACTTAAGTTAACACAAAAATGACTAAACCGATGTACGGTGTACTTTATAAAATGTCTGCTAGAGCTTTAATGAAACACATTTTAAATAAATCAAAGTCGTTTGGTTGTTAGTAGCTTATTGTTCTCAAAATCTCATCAAGCAGCTTCTTGAAGGATCCCATGGTGTCAGCATCAATATATAAGCAAGGGAATAGTTTTATTAAAAATTCAAAAGTGCTAGAACTGTAATTCTACAACATTCACTACCAAAAGGACCTTCACAACACTCATCGTGGAAAATATATGAACCAACACGAGACCAACCTCAATGACTTATTTGGGGCCCAACAAATTCTAAATGCAAATTACAATACCACCACAACAGAAACGACACATTGCTGTAGCATACAGTTTGAAGGTAATGGGATAGTTTAGCTTTTGAGCCTGAATCAAAGTTCTTAATATGGGTGAGCCTGTACATATTGCATGATATGCATAAGGGCTAGCCAGGTTTCTTTAGCTGTAGGAATTATTTGATTGGCTGGCAGGATGAAAGCATATCGACCCGTGTCACGCAGCTCAAAAGCAAACGAGTACTTGATGCCATAGTTGTAAGACCAGTCAATGCTGCCTCCGCTCGCTGGATCTGTAAAACAAAGCAACAAAATGCAACTTCATTAGAGTAGCTTTCCAAACATTATCATGAAGAAATAGTGTGGGGAACTGGAAGTCATGCTTCCAGCATCGCCTGCAAACACACCATATCTGAACCACAGACACTAACACAGAGTGGAAAGTTTAGAATTAGTACTATCAAGTTACACTGAATCCTATATTCTGGGCTGTGTTTGGGTTTCTCAATTAACCAGAAAAATCTCACCGCTTTCCTTGGTGCTGATCTAGAACACCCCCATGATCTGTACAGATGATATGTATTCTCAATAAGTGGATAGTTTGATACTTCTTTGGGTTCACTTGGTTAAATGAAGCAGCCATAATCTGTAGGATGCCTCTGGCTCTCCCTTTCTGGCACTTTTAAACCTCACTCATCAGAAATGTTAACTTACAGATAATGTCACAGATGTTTCCAACCTGGTAGCTGGTTCCATACAGAGATTTCAAGGCACTTGATGCTGATTTTCCGACGTTCTCCTATAAAAAAAAAATACAAAAAACAATTGTGTAAGATTACTTCAAGATATATTATCACAAGTTTATTTCTCTGTTTTTCTGTGCACTGTATGGAATCATAAAGCATAGTTTGTTTGCATAACCCAGGTAGTTAGCTTCATCATTTTGAGAACTATGTGTACAATCTTTAAATCTTAACTAGACAATCTGAACAGTATGAAACTATCAAGGAATTACTCAGACCAGTAATTTAGCTGTTCCTAGCTGCAAATAAGTTCATTCTAAATTATTAATATAGATTCCTTTCTTTCAGACTTGTTGCTAAATATGGCACTGAAGGAATTTACACATAAAACAGATATGCCTCTGCTGAATAGAAAAAAGTGTAAAGAATGTGTGGTCCAGTGGTTAAAGAAAAGGGCTTGTAACCAGAAGGTCCC
This sequence comes from Acipenser ruthenus, assembly GCF_902713425.1. Classification (NCBI taxonomy): domain Eukaryota; kingdom Metazoa; phylum Chordata; class Actinopteri; order Acipenseriformes; family Acipenseridae; genus Acipenser; species Acipenser ruthenus. Next base: position 11,523,615 of record NC_081202.1, read on the forward strand.
CGGTTCAAATCCCGGCTCAGCCACTGACTCATTGTGTGACCCTGAGCAAGTCACTTAACCTCCTTGTGCTCCGTCTTTCGGGTGAGACGTAATTGTAAGTGACTCTGCAGCTGATGCATAGTTCACACACCCGAGTCTCTGTAAGTCGCCTTGGATAAAGGCGTCTGCTAAATAAACAAATTAAAAAAAAAAAAAAAATGTACCAGTTCTTGGTAGTCAGCAGGTTTGTTGCATGTGTATCCATAGGGGACCATGAGGAGTTGAGAGTAGCTGTGGACGCTGATGAAAGACTTGATCTGGCCATGCTGCTTGATGAAATTCACAATGTTCTTCACCTCCACTTCAGACTCAGCAAAGGGGCCATGGTAGGAATCAGAGCAGGGGTAGTTACTGGCTCCAGGACCTTTACACAGGAATTATGGTGAGTGGAGGATACCCAAGATGACATGTAGTGTCTGGGACCAGTTCTTAGATCCACAGAACACATTATTGAAAGAATGAATTGGCAGCGTGATGGGTGAGCAATACAGGGATGTTAATGCTGACCAGTGTGGAAGCTTAACAGCATGTGGTATGAGAAAAGCTTGAAAAGAAACACGTGCTTAACTTCAATATTAACTTCTATGTACATTTTTAGGTAAACATTTTTAAGCAACATTATCTACATTTTGAAATGTTGGAGAATAACCTGTAGCTAAACAAAAGTTCACTCCTTATTGAAGGATTGCATTTTTTGGCATTTAGGCACCTCATTTTTAAATTATGTATAAAAAAACAGATGAGAATAGCACATTTTTGCAAGTGAGCATGTTTTCATACCTTAAGAACATACATAGGGCGACCTTCATATGTTGATCCAATATTGATTTTGGAGACGAGATTAGGATACTCCGCGACAAGGGTATCCATCCATTCATAGAACTGTGATAAAGACAGTGTTCAGGTTACTTGAGATTTAGTTTTTCTTTTTGTTTGCTTTAAAGGTTCCTGGTTTCCAAGGTGTACCAGTAAGTGGATTGGTTTAATTGTACAAACAGGTCAGAACTCCCAAATACTTACTGAAATGTTGAGCACTAAATATGAAAATAAATAATAAATATATATTTTTTTTAAATCTAGGAAACATATATATATATATAGATATTGTTTTTGTTTGTTTGTTGCACCTAATTGAGATTATAAGAAACAGAACTCATATATACTGTATATATATACAGTATATATATATATATATATATATATATATATATATATATATATATATATATATATATAGCAATAATGTGGCATCTGTTTTATGGACCTAAATACAGACACTCTTTATCTGTTTTAATCGAGCTAGAGTTCTTCCCCAGGGTATTGACTCATTTATTAACATTACTGCATACAATAAAGGTCTGCCAAAAAACAGTTTTTTACATGTGTGGGTGGCGGAATTAAGATCCTCCACTGTTTAGATCATTAAAGTTGACCCCGTGTAGAAGGAATATAACAGGGAACTTGCTAAACACAGTAACTGTAGTAAGCTTTTCAGACAAACTGTCTGCAGCTTGTGATAGGCTCCAAAGTTAAAACTCTTTGTGAGGCGTTCCCTTCCTTGGTTAACTTCCAGCTCTTGTTGCTCTTCATTTAAAACTGCCTGAAAACACATGTTATAGAATGAAAAAAAAGAAAACTTATGTGCACATTTTGAAAATAATCTAAATACTGCATTTTCTCAGTGAAACTCAAATTCAACATTTTTGACAATTGTTTTTTTTTTTTACTTTCTTAGGTTCAAGGGATCCTTGAACAAAATGCAGACAGCAATTTAAAATCAGCGTTGCGTGTTACACTAAAGTTACGAATTCTGACTCCTGTTGTTGAGATCATGTTAAAAGATCCATAACCACACCTCTAGAGCTCAGCTTTTTTGCAGTTAAGATGTTCGTTTGCGCCAGTTGGCACCTAGCCTTTGCCCTGTTATACATATTGATTACCACTATGGAGGGGGAGTAGTGGTTAGGGCTCTGGACTCTTGCCCGGAGGGTCGTGGGTTCAATCCCTGGTGGGGGGGACACCGCTGCTGTACCCTTGAGCAAGGTACTTTACCTAGATTGCGCCAGTAAAAAAAACAACTGTATAAATGGGTAATTGTATGTAAAAATAATGTGTAAAAAATAATGTAATTGTATGTAAAAATAATGTGATATCTTGTAACAATTGTAAGTCGCCCTGGATAAGGGTGTCTGCTAAGAAATAAATAATAATAATAATAATAACCTAAAGATGTTTTATCTGCACATCATCAATCAAGACAGAATATTGGATATTGTTGGACTCCAACAAGACTTTGACAGCCTGCACATTGGAAAAAGGAACCCTGATATTCACTGGAAGCTCTAGGTTTGCAGGGTGAAGCCAGAAATCCAGCTAGCTGGAGACAGTGAAACACATTTTAACATCCATATCCCTGGGCTGTGCAGAACATATATATATATATATATATATATATATATATATATATATATATATATATATATATATATATAAACCACGATGGGCTGGGCGGTTCCCATGATATATACCCTCCTGGGGTGGTGATAAGTGGTATATATCATCGGAACCGCACGGCCTGAAGTGGTTTATACCGCTTATAACACGGTGGCTACCTGTCATTTGTGGGAAGAAAAAGAAATAAAATAATTAAAACACATTTAAATTAAGACAAAACATGAAACTTTTTTGTGAACTTGTTATATGTGAGGCACACATATTCTAGTACGTTTTCATCCTTTTGGATCTCAAAATATGTTTTTGTTAGTTATTCGTTTTCATCCTTTTGGATCTCAAAATATTTTTTTGTTAGTTGTCGGACACCCTCGCGTCCAAGTCATGCCAGATTAAGTTGACAATCGAACCAGACTTTACGCAACAATATGACTACGGTGTCCGAGGACAGTACCTCAGTTTCCCGCAGATGCTTAAAATCCAGGACGGTAATTCGGGGGGTGGTGTCAGGCCTTGTCGTTACCTGCTTTTCTAAGAGTTTTCCTGACTGACAAAAATACATTATTGCTAGTTTTTTTTGTTGTTTGTAGTTTTTTCAATCTCTGTTTTCTTCTATTTCATTTAGCTGTTCCTCATCTACTGTTATGTGTCTACTGTTGTAGTTTTTTCAATCTCTGTTTTCTTCTATTTCATTTAGCTGTTCCTCATCTACTGTTATGTGTCTACTGTTATGTGTCTACTAAGTGCTAGTGCACTTATTTTATTTATTAATTTTTTTCAGGTGCACTGCTGTCTTCACTCAGAAAGCTGGTGTCGTACCACTTATGTGGAGTTTCATCCCCAAATATATTAAAGGAAATATCTGAAATGCCACTTATTTTTGGCAGTGGTTTTGTAACTAATAACAAATAAAATGGCAGTTTGTCATGGAATTTAGAATGTAGAGGTGCATATTGATTTATTCAGTGTGAAGCGGCTCATTAGTATGTAAGCCATGCTATACGCTATACATATGCATGTGATGCTGTTTAACCAATCAGAGGTTGTTATTTTTCCAAGCTGTGTTATATATGTTATATATATATATATATATATATATATATATATATATATATATATATATATATATATATATATATATATATATATATATATATATATATATTAGACTGTTCTAGGCTGCTTGGTTTCTTTAGTAAAAGAATTTCATAAATATCAAAAAAGACAAACAGCACATTAGCTAAACTTTTCTTAAGATGGCCCATTGAATAATATCACCGGTTTTGAAATTCTACTTTCCTTTAAGGTGTAATCAATACCTTTTGAGTCAAATGGGATTTGTAATTAAAATACAAAGAAACCTGTTAATTACACAAGAGAATTCCGACACAATATTCAATGAGATGTTTGAACACCCACTGTTTTGATAAACATCTATTTCTGTTTACATGCATTGCTTCATAACGTGATTTGAGCACATGTCGTTGTGTGATGTTAGATTTCCTTTAAAAATAAGGATGTTACCAATTGTTTTCCCAGACCCTGGTCGTTATGCAATAGCAGCAATCTGTCACACACACACAAGAGAACGTACCCCTACCTGCAGATGTTCTTGTGTTTCCAAGGACTGCAGAATGCTAATCTGTTCAGCATCTTCTGCTTTGATCCTGAGGACTTGATCTCTGAATAACAGAGGCATCATTTATATACAGTATAATCATATGTACCCATTAAAAATGAATCACTTTGTATTTGTTTAGTTCAAACTCTTATTATAATTACAATTATATATTTTTATTCCAGATGTGGTGCATTTAGAAATATGGGTTAAAATAAAGATCAATATTAAAATATATATAATTAACCTGTTAATGTCAGTATACGGTACATGTCACAAAAGTTTTTACAAATATTTTTCAAAACATTTATTTATTTTGTTATTTTGTTAACCTAAATAAATTAAACAAACTAAAATACCGCACAGCCTACTGAATGATAGCTGACCATACCCACAAATCCTGAGTTAGTTTAATGTTTTTTAAGTGCAAAAAACCTTTCCATGTTGTTAAAAGAAACTAAGATTTATGGATATCAAAATGAACTTAGTCCATCAAAGTAGACTTTAAAAAATATATACTTTTTACCTCATGAGTTCATTTATCATATGATGCCCATTGACTTCAAGCTTTTATTAAACGTGATAGAGATAGATAGATAGATAGATAGATAGATAGATAGATAGATAGATAGAGAGAGAGAGATAGATAGATACTGTTAAAGGAACTTATGAAACCACATTGACTTTAAAACCAAAGGATATTTTATTTCAGCACCTATATGTGACATTTTCTGTTGTTGTATTGCTTTTATTTTATTTTAATATAAAAATTCAAGATATTTAAACATTTCATATAAATACTGGAAAAAATATTAGATGCCTGTCAGTCTCTATCAGCACTCAATTCCACTATTAAAATGTATTATGTGACTGAGTGTGTGTTGGTTTACCACTCTTACCAAAGCCCCCTCCAATCCGGCCATGTGAGAAGGTGGCTGAACTGGTCTGGAAACTTAAGAAACATGTGAGAATGTGGTCAAGCTAAATTGGTAGACAAATTGCAAATGTTGTTTGCCCACCAAAGAAGGAGCTGGAAGGCAGCTCCTCGGATCATTTGAGTGCAGAAGCTTGTGCTCATAGTTCTTTTCATTGTTTTGTGAGCCTGTGTTAAGCAACTTTTGTTTAACAGTTCTGTGTGTTGTCAATAACCCCCCCCCCCCCCCCCCCCCATGAATGAATGTTCAATGTAAATTAAATACTTGCCCAATGAACAGTTTCTGGCTATAGACTGCCCCAAGGAAGACACTCAGAAACACAAACCCCCTCATGATGCAGGCAGCAGGCTTCCAGGAAGTATGATATTATGGGAGGGTACTGGATTTATATACTCCGAGCCCACACAACGTGTGGAATTCCCAAGATGGTTTTGCAATATAATCATGTGAGTTTTTCCATTCTGTTACTCTGTAATCAGTTTTTAACAGTGCGCTTCTTTAAACTTATCTAAACTATGTTAACACCACCTGGAAACATATTATCTATTTGTCCTTTTTGTTTTTTGCTTTTTAATCTAGTGCTGCAAACTAACATAAAAAAGTAATCCCTTGCTTTCAGCTTAGTACACATAGCTAACATTTCAGAGCTCTCTGCTTTATCTGTCTAGCTGTGTTGATACAATTTTTGTTTAAATTAACAGAAGCTTTCTCGCCTAATTCACATGCCACGCTATTGTGAGGCAGATATAAGGTGAATATTGTTTGGAAACATGATAAAAAAAATTTAAAATAAATAAATAAACATTGGTTATAAGTCTTTTAAAGGGGTATGTAGGTATTGAACATTTTATTAGTGGAGTGTATGCTGGGTGAAGGTAATTCAGATGTTGCCTGTGTGTGTACAGTGCATCTTCCTGCTGCTGGCACGTTTATCAACATGTTCCTGCAACCCATTACTTCTCTTGTGACAGCTGGGTTTAGTCATGAGTCAGGATCTGCTGTGGTATTAAAGCGGCCACCAACCACACAGTAATAACCATCTGCAATAACTGTCTTTATCAGAAGAATAAATTTCTCTGAAGTGAAAAGCTCACAGCAAAACATAAACTTCTCTCTGCTTTGAAAACAATTCATGTCCTTGATCAATTATGGTCGGGGCGGTGCTAAAACTTGCACGCAACGGAAGTGAAATATTTATGAACAGAGCAGTTCCGGTGTGTAGTTCATGGCGTGCAAGTAACAGGGAAGAGAGCGGGATAAGTATGTTTTTTAAATATTAAGTGCTATGTATAGTTAATTTAGCATTTTAAACAAATCCACAGTTAGTATTTGCATTTAGTAATTAATACAGATCTTCTTAACACGTTGAATATTAGTAAAGGTACCATTCTTATCACCGCACCCTAACAGTATAATTTTCAATTGGTGACTTTTAAGTAAAATTATTTTGCCTACTGTTTTCACGGCTAATATTCTATTATACAATTATATTTTGTTCGGACACTCAAAAGTTATTGTACAAACGCAACACCACTTTATTTATTTATTTATTTATTTTTGGGTCTCAGCTTTTTACCTGCAGGCAACTTGCTGATTTGTAATTTTTTTGTAGTAAATTGTTTTTGTTTCTGCATCCGCAATTGCAAACAAACAAAACAAACGGTATGTTCAATAATCTGCATGGGCGTTTCTCTTTTCTTCTCTATATCTTTCTACAAGTTGGGTGTACTGTAACTAAGAAGATTTTTCAATCTTTAGACTTAGTATAGGAAACAACGTATCATGCATTTCTGAGCTGTGTATTCCATGATGACTTTACAACAGAACCACTTCTTTCTTCTCTGTTGCTAAAAGACAGTACAGGTTAAGCTTTTATGTTTAGAACTGCGCATGTCTTTTAGCAATGTATTGTACTGTTTTCACCAGAAATGACACCGGTTAAAGATGGGTCAGGACCAGACCTCATTGACAGGACAATAAGAATGAGAAGGGAGGAGCAAGCAAGGAAGGTGGTCTTGGCCTGGGGTGTGCTCAATGTCTCCCTGGCGGGAATGATTTACACTGAAATGTAAGTTAATTTCCCATAAATTAATATATAATACATAGTTGTTTTGTTTTTTTAGGTATAGCTGTATATAAGATCAATGTACAATACCAATGTTGCTCTTTGAAACAGGTAGTTTTTTGACTGTACAGGAAACAGCCCTATGTATTTTTGCAGATATTCATTTGGTTATGTTTATGGAAGGATATGGAACGTGCTTGTGGAATCTCCTTAATCATTTACAATTAACAGTGCTAAACCCCCATCCCAAACAAAACATGTTTTCTTTCTTTACAGGACTGGAAAAATGTTGAGCAAATACTGTAACATCACCTACTGGCCTCTTTGGTATATTGGTAAGCTGCATCATTATCGGGTTACTTTGTATTTATATTTAAACTGCTGTGTACAAGAAGATTACTTTCCTTGGTTTTATTATTATTATTATTATAATTATTATTATTATTATTTCAATCCAACAGAGCTTGCCCTTGCCTCTTTGTTCAGCCTTAATGCCTTGTTTGATTTCTGGAGATACTTCAAATACACAGTGACTCCTTCCAGCTTTGTTGTGAGTCCTGACCAGCACAGACTACTTGGTCTCAGGCACTCAGGTGGGTGTCATCACACTTTAACTAGATTGGAAATATGCACATCTCTAACTCAATTTGTAGTACATTTTAGGAAAGTTGTAATTGTGTATTTATGCTTGAATTTTCCCATAGGCATACAGGCATCTCCTCCGCAGAAGCCAGAAAACCAAGAGAAACCTTCCCCTACACAGTCCTCCCCCGTTCAAGGCCAGAGTGTGCTGAGTTACAGCCCCTCCCGGGCACCCAGCGCAAGTCCCAAGTTCTCCCCAGGTTGTATAACAGGATACAGCCCTCCTTTGCAAAGTCCTTCCCCCGCAGGCAGTGGCTCATACTCCTCGTCTGTGGCCTATTCAGCAAGCAACAGCTTTAGCAAGGTACGTGTCGTAAGAATTATTGAAGACGTAGCTGTAGGTTGAATAACTATGGTATTAAAATTCTCTCTGTAAAGTGCTAAACCCTAAATAATTGTATTATTGGATGGATCATACTTTGAAGTAGAGCACTCTAAAGAAATGTGTCTGATTAGAGACCTAAACTGTTGACCATATGGAACAATCACAGTTAACAGGATTATGATTTATGTTAGTATTTTGCATAGGTAGACTGCTGTGTTGCACAGGAGGGTTTTGATTTTCTTCAGACTACATTTTGGGGTCTTTTATACTTCTAGTATTTGGGCTTCCGAGTGGCTCTCGGGTAAAGGCGCTCTATAGCCTGGACGTCGCCGGTTCGAGTCCAGGCTATTCCACAGCCGACCGTGGATGGGAGCTCCCAGGGGGTGGCGCACAATTGGCCGAGCGTCGCCTGGGGGGGGTTTAGGTCAGCCAGGGTGTCCTCGGCTCACCGCGCACCAGCGACCCCTGTAGTCTGGGCGGGCGCCTGCGGGCTTGCCTGTAAGCTGCCCAAGAGCTGTGTTGACCTCCGACGCTGTAGCTCTTGGGTGGCTGCATGGTGAGTCCTCAGTGTGAAAAAAAAAAAGCGGATGGCTGACGGCACACGCTTCGGAGGACAGCGTGTGTTTGTCTTCGCCCTCCCAAGCCAGCGCAGGGGTGGTAGCGGTGAGCTGTGCCTAAAAATAATTGGCCATTCCAAATTGGGAGAAAAATAATAAAAATAATTGGCAACGACTAAATAAAAAAAAAAAAAAAAAAAAAGAAATGCACTTATAACCATAGATATGTCTTTTCCCTCTAGGTGGTGAGCTATAGCCAAACTCCAGGTTCTCCTCCATATCCCAGCAGTATTGGACCAGCAGAAGGCTCTAATCTTCGGTCTCGCTATCGCACTTCACCCACTGTGTTCAACTCTCCTGGTGGGAAAGAGGATTACATGGCAGACCTCAAATCGCTGGAGATGTTCCTGCGTTCTGAAGAAGAGAAAAGGCATCGCAGCCAGCTCGGTCAGAAAATGTTTTATTTAAAAGCATTCCTCAATTGCAAAAAGGTTTAGGAAGTGCTCTTTATTTTGAATGCTATAATTCATAGATTTTTAAATGAATATGTAGTATTAAATCTACACTATACTTTAATACAGTGCTGTAAACACGATTGCCTTATTTGCATTGCTGCATGTTAATAACTGTTTTTCTTTATCTTCAGGAAGTCCAGAGGCTGTTTCCCCTTCAAACAGTCCAACATTCTGGAATTACAGTCGCTCTGTGGGAGACTATGCTCAGACCCTAAGGAAGTTTCAGTACCAGCTAGCCTGCAGGTCCCAGGCTCCTTCAGCAAACAAAGATGAGACTGACCTGGGGTCCAAACATGCTGCTGAAGAGGTAGGTTTTGAAAAACATGGAGAAGAAAACAAAAAAATTAATAATGGGGTTTCGGGGGCATAACTAAACTAAAAACATTTCCTTGTAGTCCAATACAATCAATTTCAACCAGGCTGCTTGGGCATGTAAAATGATGATTTGTTGCTAAGCAAATATTTATTAATGAAAAGAGAATAGTGTTCGACGGGTGTAATGTAATATCCAATTAATAATGTTGGCTTTCCAGGTTATTTGCAATAATTGAACATTTTGTTAATATAGATAGAACAAATAAAATTACTCCAGCATTAATATCAGGAGAAACTTCACAGTTTCCTTAGCAGATCAGTTTTAGCAAATTCATGAATTAAAACTTTTAAATGATTACATTTTGTTTATACTTGGACTATTGTGAAAAACCTTTGCCTATGAATATTTTTTTTATTTTAAAGGTCTGGGCCAGGGTTACAGTGAACCGTCAGCTGCTGGATCGCATTGATTCCTGGACTGCCAAGCTCAGAAATGTAGGTAACATAATTCAGGGATGCCAACTGCTACGATTTGGCCGTAGCAGCTAGTATTTTGTAGGTTCTGCTATGGCGCCACATCGAAGGGGTATAATACTACGATTTTTATTAAATAAATAAATGGATACTCCCTGAACGTTTTATGAAATATATTATTTCAATACCATGTGTGTTTTTCTGTTTATTTTTTTAATGAATTGTTCTTAATACTGTATTTCATTGACAGTTTGTTGTGGATTTTTAACTGACATACTAAAATCTCTGAGCGGGTTGCTTAGTAACCAGTTTAGGGGTCCTTCAGAAAGTGCTGCGCAAATGTCTCCTTGTTATCATTACAAATGGCACGTCCACCTTAACCAGATGGTGATGTTGAACTAGCTCAGTTGCCTTACTTTGCAATGTAGCTGACCCAAATCAAGTTAAGCATAGCTGAGAAACGAGTGAGGCCATTCTACTGTTTGAAGACAACTGTGGAACACAGCCTGAATACCGTGCTTACTACGAAATTGTTGGTGAAATGAAATGCAACAATATTTACCAGTTCTGGCAAAACATGGAAACGAGATTCCCAGCTCTTGCTGTAATTTATTTTATGCATACAAAAACATACTTTGGGATGACCGGCGCTCCAGAAAGACATCAAACATGTACGACATGTTGTATCAGAATAATATGTAAACCTACAAACAAAAACGTAAAATAACTGCAAACTGTACCACGGCAGAAGCAGCAGATGCACACAGAGACAGATGCACACAGAGTATCTCCAGAGAGTGGTAGCAGGATTGGGTCACTTCAGTGGACTCTGGCTAGCACTGAGAAAGTGTCCAGGGGTCGGGAGCAGTGAGCAGAGGACTCCGGAGCGCGCTTAGAAAGTGTACGGGGGTCAAAGCTGGAACCGGAGGGAGCAGAGTCGGAGGGGCTGAGGCAGAACGACAGGGCTCAGCCAGACAGGTCAGCAGAGCTGGAGGGAGCACGGCGCGCTGACACTGAACGACAGAGCTCCTCCAACCACTAGGAGACGACAGCAGATCCACCGCACCTCTCACCCTGACAGACGGTCGCAGCACGGAGAACACAACACCACAGCCGGGGGGGCAGGGTCCAACCCCCCCCACCCGAAGCAGCTGACAGCGCCGTGACTGTGCCCACAACTTGGCTGTCGCATCCCGGGAGAGCCTGTCAGCACAGTCGGGGGATGGGACCCAAACCCCTCCTGAAGTAGTAGACAGAGCACACAGTTCCAGGGACCAGCTACAGACTGCAAGCGTCTGGCCAGCTCCAGATGGCTCGGGACCGTAACACCGTCTCTTCGGGGACGAAGAGAACTTGAGGAGGGAGCTATGTAGCGATCTGTGTTAAATGTGTGTATGCTGTCCTGTCTTTCCCGCTGTTTGTGTATCACCCTGCATGAATCTGTGAGTAAAGAGTGTTTTGTGTCTAGGCAGTGCTCACGTGCTGCCTGGGGTGTCACATGCACAGTGCAGCTGTATGTAGATGGTATCTGTTTGCTGACTTCTGTTCAGTTCCGCCGGTCAGCTGCTTGACCGAGGGTCTGAGCGACTGGTCGGTGTGTGTATGTAAATGTGCCCTTGTGTGTGTGCGCCAATAGGGCTCGGGGGAGGATCTCTATTTAGGAGTTGCCAGTGAGCAGCTCGGGGCTGTGTTGTGGTGTCCTGACATTGAATGAATAAACATCTGAAAGAGATTCTGCTGCGGCCATCTGGCTCCTGTTTGTTCCCCTAAAACGCTACAATAGGAATCACTTGTCAGAGCTATGAACGATCTGCTGATAAACTCTGACTCGGGCTTTCCATCAGTATTAATTACTCTTGATCTCAGTGCTGCCTTTGATACTGTAGAGTAGACCATTCCATCCTACTGAATCATTTTGAAAGCACAGTAGGAGTGTCTGGCCTTGTCCTATCCTGGTTCAAATCTGATCTTCTGATAGGTTTCAGTTGTTCTCTATTGAGGAGGTAAAATCGGCATTATCGGAAGTTGTCTGTGGTGTTCCACAGGGCTCCATTCTAGGTCCCTTGCTGTTTTCATTATATATGCTACCGTTAGGTGACATTGTCTACAGATAGGGAGTGAACTTCCATTGCTATGCTGTCTTCTCTGTGAAACATGGTGGGTGTCATGACTGTATCGCTCACATAGGTACGAAGAAACACCAGCAATATTTAAAATCTGACACTCCCCATTACCGTAAGTTTGTGCAATTACTACACAGCATTTTGTGTTGGTAGTTGCAGAGTAGTACACATTTAAATAAAAAACATCGTTAAATCTTTCTTGAGGTGGGATGTTATTTTTATAAAGTTCTGCGGCTGAATATTTCAGTCCAGGTTTGATAGCACTTACGAGAGCCTAAAACACTCTTCATTACTAATATTTCAATCCAGAATAAATAGAATTCCAAAAATAAATAAATAAATAAATAAAGAATTAGTGTTGAAGTTTTTTTTTTTTAATTTCTAAATGCAATGTGTTTACAATTACCAAAATTATAGATTGAACAGCAAAATGAGGTCATTGACCACCTTGATTTCTAGGGGCTAGCAGCCACTGGCCTTTTAAAATAAATTAAAAAAATTCTGCTGTGCTTCGGTAGGCACATGCTACTCTTTTCGCCTTCCAGAAGTTGGCATCTCTAATTATTCTCAGAAAAAACTGACATCCCTACACAAGACTGAATATAAAAAGCACATCATCAGAACATAAAAGGGTGTAAGATGGTTATTGAACTTTAGTGTACTGTCTTCTTTTGCAGTGGATTAATGAGACTATTCTGGTTCCTCTGGTGAAAGAGATTGATTCTGTGAATACTCTCCTGCGGAGAATGGGTTGCCCTGAACTGCAGACTGGAGGTAATGACTAGCTTGGTGTAATTGGGTTTTCACTTCTTGGCTTGTTAAAGTGTGATTGATCCTTGTTTCCCTCACAATACAGACCTGGTCGAGAACTAGTAGGGCAGTAAAATAATTGCTTATACAGACTACTGTATTGGACTTTGCATTTGCTAAGTTGTCTCTAGGGGTATGATCAATTGAGGAGTTGATTGAAATGTACTGACTGCATGTTTTATTTCATTAAAAACTATTTTGCAATTCATCTATACTTGTCTAATCGTCTGCATTTATCTTTGTAGAGGCCAGTATTAGCAGTCTTAAACAAGCAGCCCTTGTCAAAGCATCCTTGATCCCAACATTGAATGCTATTGTGCAGTATCTGGATATCACATCTAATCAGGAATATCTGGTGGAACGAATCAAAGGTAAGGGATTTCTACCTTCAGTGGGAAGTAAACATGGGTGGTGGGGGGTAAACATGTAGGCCAGAAAAAGGCCCATGCCTTTTTTTTTTTTTTAGTTGGTACATTTTGAAGCCCTTTCAAATAATGTCACACCTGTGCTTGTTTGACCTTGATTGTCCTAGAAAAACACACACCGTCATGTGACTTTTACTGTCAAGCAATGTGCTGACCAAGTTTAATCTTTTGGTCCCTTAGATATTCAAGTTAACCCTTCGTCGGCATCAATAATTGAGCTCACGCGGAAGGTGGGAAAGGGTGCAAATGCACCCCACGTTTATAATTCAAAGCAAAAGAACAATGCAAAACGGGTTTATATTGTTATTTGAAATGCTCTGTATTGAATAAACAATGTGAAGAGCTAAGCATTTTTTTAAATATTTTATTAAATAACTTCAAAAATAAATATAATATTGTACTTGGAAACATACTTCTGCTACAGTATAAAGTGGCTTTGCACATAAACAGCTTCAGTGGTTTTGTAAACAAACAAAAAAAAACTGCACAGGGAATTTGCTTACTTGACAAGATAAAAAGAAAAAATACCAATTCAAATAGTGCTCTTATCAGGCATCTATAAATCAGGAGAGGATACGCATTAGTGGTAGCCTAATAAATAAGACAATAGTGCTGGAAATGTATGCATTATACACACATAGATGCCACTATGTAACACAATTTTTGTTCCTGGGTAGTAAGTGTTATTTCCTAATTGCTTATGCCTCAAAAGTATAGAAAATGGCTATTATTCCCCACAAACTTTGCTTTTGTGACCAGGACAGTGATATTTTGAAATTTACCTATTTCCAATGAGAAAACGGGCAAATTTGTGTCTTTTCGTTCACATAAAGTCAGAAAAAAACAACATATGAATCCAAATTAACATGTATTTATACTAAAGTAATACAAAAATGACTACAAAAGATTTAGAAGTGAGTAGTTTTTCGAGATTTACGATTATACTGTAAATCACTTCCACGAACCAGCCCCCAAATGTAGTCTGCCATCATGTTCTCGTTATACTGTCCTTGGTAGCGGCGTTCAAAGTCCAGTATATCCTGGTGGAAGCGCTCGCCTTGCTCCTCCGAGTACGCTCCCATGTTCTCCTTGAATTTATCAAGATGAGCATCAAGGATATGGACTTTGAGGGACATCCTACAGCCCATTGTGCCGTAGTTCTTCACCAGAGTCTCAACCAGCTCCACATAGTTTTCGGCCTTGTGATTGCCCAGGAAGCCCCGAACCACTGCGACAAAGCTGTTCCAAGCCGCTTTCTCCTTACTAGTGAGCTTCTTGGGGAATTCATTGCACTCCGGGATCTTCTTTATCTGTGGTCCAAGTTTACTCAGCACTGAATCTATCTGGAATGTTCTGGAAAATTAGGTAAATTTCAAAATATAACTGTCCTGGTCACAAAAGCAAAGTTTGTGGGGAATAATAGCCATTTTCTATACTTTTGAGGCATAAGCAATTAGGAAATAACACTTACTACCCAGGAACAAAAAAAAAAATAATAATTGTTACACGGTGTGCTCATTCTATGATGGGAAATTGATTACATGGGGCTAAAAAAATGATAAGTCAATAATTTTAGAAGTGGTACATCTTTACAACATCTCTTCCACCTCCCCTGCAAATCTCAGAACTCTATTTTGCAAGTAAACAGCAGCTGTGCATGGTAGCCTATACAGTATGACACGCCTTTTTGTTCCCTGAAGATGGGGGGGGGGGGGAAATCATATTGTACTTTATCAGGTAATAAACAGGATACTGTAAAGAATGCAGTTATCTAATACTGCTGAAAAAAAAGGTGCTATACACAAATGCACAGTTTAATTAAAATGACTATTAGCTAGACAGATAAGGATAAATCAATAATTTTAGAAGCAATATCCTGTTTCTACATGTCCCTCAGCTCTCCCGCAATCTATTCTGCCAGTAAGCAGGAGCTGTGATTGTGGCATGTGAAAAATGTATGTGTTTGTGTGTTGGAACTCTCGGAAGGCGGCAAAGGGTGCAAATGCACCTCAAAAAATGACTCGGTGCACTTTAAAGAAGGATTACTTCTGTTTCCCGGGTCGGACAAGGATGTTCTTGGTATCAAAATAAAGGTAAGTGAATTGCATGGGAGGATATCCTGCAATCTTTAGCGAGTTATGAGATACGTTCATAAACACGATGGAGTGCCGTTGCACCCTTTGCCGCTGACAAAGGGTTAGTAAGGTTTTGGCCCAAACTTGGAAAATTTATACGGACAATACAGTAAGCTGACGCAGTTTACAATGCATGCAGTGTCCTACGTTTATTTGGTCTTTCCCTTCCCTTCCAGACTTGGCGCATGGTGGGTGTATGAGCTCATTTCGATGGAATGGAGGAGGTAATTTGAAGGCAAGAAAATGGGACACTGACCTGCCTACAGATTCTGCAGTAAGTCTTGGTGAATACTCCTGGCATGTTATAGCAGTTCACCTGAGTCAAGCTGCGTTTCCTTGAACTGTTCCTATTTGGTTGGTTATGATTTCCTGGAACCAGCTCTTACCTGGTGAAGAACAGTATATGAATGTATTTTAATTGGCTTCTTATAGATCTCCAGACAACTAGTTAGCACCGAGTCAGAAATGGGGTATCTCTGATTTTGTCTTTCAGATAATTATGCATGTGTTGTGCACTTATCTGGACTCGAGACTTCCTCCTCATCCCAAATACCCTGATGGAAAAACATTCACATCCCAGCATTTCATACAAACGCCTGACAAACCAGGTAAATAATGTGAAGAAAGAAGTTAAACATATGACTGAAACACAAGGTCTGCCATAGTACTAATTGTTGTGTGTGTTTATTTGTATTTATTTTTAAATAGATATGTCAAATGAGAACCTGTTTTGCATTCATCAAAGTAGTATTAACCCTCCACACTACCAACTCATCTACCAGGGACACATCTACAATCTTCCAAAGGTAAATGCTTTTCGCTTAGTTACACAGTGACCGATACGTTTTTAGTTGAGTTTTGTCCTGTAACTTTGTGGTGTTAATGAAGGAATTGTATAGCTGTAACTTAACTACATGCCTCCATTTTCCATGTTTTATATAACTTTTATATTTCCTGGTTTGTTAACCCTTTAAGATATAAGGGACATATGTGTCCCACAAAAATAAAGTATGCTAACTTTCTTATTTTTTGCAATGAGGTGCACAAAACAGGGTTTAAAATGTACTGACTGGTTGTATCCAAATTGTCAGTTTCCTTGTGATACCAGAGTCACTGTCAAATGTAGTTAAGAAGAAACCGTCTGAACAACCATTCAATTCCTTATGTACCTTAAGGGGTTAATATGTCTTTCCTTTAATGAAAGCAGGATATTATTAACCAAGGCCATAACATATTTATTTAAGATAAAATGCATGAGACCGTTTACAAAGTCCCTGTGTATAGCAAACTTAAACTAAAATTAACAAGTGTGGCAGCATTGCAATTGTTGACTGCAAATTCTATGCAACATAAAAAGGAGGCCAAAGAGGTGGAGACAAAGAGAGAGACCCTTAAGCACCCTATTCAAAAGACCTATGTAATTTGTGTGGACTAGACAAAGCCAAACTTATAAACGCTTATAAACTTTATAGGGCAGCAGTGTGGAGTACTGGTTAGGGCTCTGGACTCTTGACTGGAGGGTCGTGGGTTCAATCCCAGGTGGGGACACTGCTGCTGTACCCTTGAGCAAGGTACTTTACCTAGATTGCTCTAGTAAAAACCCAACTGTATAAATGGGTATCGCCCTGGATAAGGGCGTCTGCTAAGAAATAAATAATAATAGTTCTGTCTAATTTATTTCACAGGGTAGAAACAATCTGTTCCATACAGTCCTTATGTTCTTGTTTGTTATAAAGACCAAGGAATCTGGAATGTTAGGGTAAGTATGGAAGTACGACTTCAATGTAACTTGTAATGGTTATAATGATGGACAATACCTGACGCAAATAGGTGTACAGTTTAACATTGCAGTTTTATTTTGGATGTATACCTGCAGCACAGGCTGTTCATATAGTGCGGTGTTTACTTCCCTTTCCCTATAAGGGTAGCCACAAACAACCCACTCGATCCCTTCTGCTATCCTTATTCATGGAATAACTTGTACTTGCTGCTGTAAGGATAAAACAAGATGCCACAGTTACGTTTTTATTTGTATCTAGAGAACCGCTTATCTAATTGTAATAACTGTTTACCACATTCTTTACCATTAATTAATTTTGGAATTGGGCATATATGGATGCACATACAGTCCTTATGCCACCCTTACAAGCAACTAAAGTATAAGCGTATTTTAAAATCACGCTGGTAAAGACATCTAATGTACTATAACATGCTTCCCAGGACAGCCAAAATGCTACTTTGCTATATAGTACAAAGTTTATTGATCTGTTAATCTGCAAATACTGAAATTGATATTTACCTAATTTATATACTCTCTTGTATATATGTTTATCAGGTTCTTTATGGATTTTTTTTGTTTTTCCTTTTTACAGAAGGGCAAATCTTGGCCTATCTGGAGTAAACATCCTGTGGATATTTGGTGACTAATGTACTCTGTGTGCTGCTGTTCCTGAGTTTGTGTTATTACTTGCCTATAATAGGTGGATTATAATCTGGATTAATCGTATGAGTTGTTCTTGAGATCATAAAGCATAAAGAATGCTGATAAGTAGAAATCATATCTGGGGTCAGTTTAAAGATAAAGAACACTGGAGATTTTCAAGATTTTCTGATGAATTAAAAAATGACCTCAAAAGCATACATTTGGAAAGATCTAACTAGGGCTGGGACCAAATCAAAACTTTGACAACCCGCTAATCACACTTAACAAAACTGTATTTAATAGTGTGTTCTTTTTATAAGTAGAAGAAATAAGATACAAAAAAAATAAAACACTATTAAATACAGTTTTGTTAAGTGCGATTAGCGGGTTGTCAAAGTTTTGATTTGGTCCGGGCCTAGGTCTGAAGTAAATGGTAGAACTATAGTAGCACATTATTGCTTTATAACAGGATTTATACCAATGTATAATATGCTGCAACCTACTGACTGGGCTAGATTCACAAAGCTATTTACTTAAAATCACATTTTTCAGAAAGGAAAAACACACAAACAGGAAATAAATAACTTACTTTAGGGGCTTGTAAGTATTTGTAATGTTATGTTTTTCCTTTCAGAAAAAAAGTGTTAAGTATTATTGGTTCATTGCTCTAAGACCGGTTACTTCCACATGTAAAGACATAAATGAAAGGTTTTCTTACCATTTTAAATGTCACTTTTATCCAAGATTTCAATGAATTAATGCTTCTCAGTAGTTAAATATTTGTATATATGAATGTAACTTTTTACACGCTACTGGTACTTAGTATATTTATTGTATAGTTCAAGTACACCCATTTTCCTTAAGGAATGAAGAGAAATGTAACTAAACTTGATTTGAAGATAACCATAGGTCTGCTGTCAATTTAGACTTCTTTTTAATAACAGAACTGTCAGTCTGATCTGGGTTAAGAACATTTAAAAGTGGGTGATGTACTTGTTTTAATAAATGTCTTTTTTATTTTTCCTTAATATTTTAAGGAAAGCTTCATACATTTAGCACTGACGGAAGCAGACTTTTCTACAGAACAATATCAGTTTTTTTTGTTTTCTATATGGAAACATGGTACTTTCTCTAACTAAAACTCAAGTACTATTGAACTTGAGCTGTTGGTTACAGTTTGTTTTCTTTTGAAGTTGTGTCTGTTTCAACATAAAAAATACAAGTCTGATCACACCAACTACAATACATGGGATGGGTTTGTTTGTTTGCTGGGTTAGTATCAAATATATTTATTGCCACAGCAAGTGTAAACCACTTTGGAAATCAAGTTCAGTGTGTGACTGAGATGGGGAACGCTTGAAAACCTGTTCACTGCTTTGCAGTTTCTGGGTCCTGTTTTGTGGAGGTTTCTGGTTTAGTTCATTCTAAATAATTTCAGATACTGCCATGAAATTGTTTAATCTTTGTGTGAACTTTGCTTTCATTTTATTAACAAAATTGCAACTGAAATAAACAAACATACCTGCATCAAACCTATTTTTTTCTATTCTTGGGAATTTCTTAAAAAAAAAAAAAAAGAAAGTTTAAACCATATTCTGTTTTGTAATCCTAAAATTGCAAAGTAGATTTATGTTCATTAAACATGAGTGAACAGCCATGTGGTGCCTTTTTACTGTTTTTTTTTTTCATCATCCAAAACCTTCCAGGTACCTGTGTACAAGGTTATGCTATTGAAGTGTTGGTGGTGTGTGTACTATCAGCCTTATTCAGCTCAGTTAATGTACCTTTACTGAGTACTGCCACTGGGTGTCTATGTACTACAGAAAAACGCTTCTTACCAACTAATATAATCTTCTGTGGTCTTTGTGCACGTGGTCGTCACTATGACATTTTTACTACTTGCTAAATATACAAAAAGTTTTGCAAGTCCTGACATTGGATATTGCTAGCATTTAGCATGTGAGCTTTGGTTTAAAAGGCCAACATATGTTTCCATTGAGTGGTCTAGTGGTATAATTCTAAATTTAAATCGTGTTTTTTTTTTTTTTGTTTTTTCTTTTTCCAGTGCTTCAAGAAGCACAAAACTATAAAATATAGCTTATTGAACAATTTTAGCAAATGTTCCATGCAATTTTATTGAGCGAGGGGAAAACTACTTTAATTCAGTCTCACCGTTTATTGTGAGAGAGATCAGTAATATGACACTGTTTTGCACTGGTGAGCTGTGGCCATGTGCGCTGCATCGAGTGCAGTGCATAGAATATTATGTAAAAAAACAAAACAAAACAAAAAAACATTTTTACCACAAGTAAGTTTACACTACTTTTTGAGAAGCGAAAATCTAACTGATTAAGTTAAAAGAAACAACTAAGGCGCATGTAGGAGCTACTAAATTAGCCTAATGAATGTTTAAGTTGTTTAAACTTGTTATCTCAGTGCAATGGCAACTTCTTTTTAAATATGGCCTATTGTCATAAGACGATGTTGGAAAATAAAATGAAAAGTAAAATGACCGTACCTAAATATAAGAACTGCTTGTAATACCATTCTACCTGAATCTGGTTCAAGATCAACTAACGGGTCCTCCCTTTGTTTTACGTCAAAGTGCGTAATGGGTTGTATGACATTGAGACTTCATCTCCCAGAAATCCTTGGGGGTGGGTGGGGGGAGAACATTCAATGGAACGTGCACAATTACCAGGGATATGTAGTTTTCTTCACAATTCCAATAAGACCATTCTGGAGTGTTTGTCTATGTCACCGTTAAATATTTGAATATTTTAACATAACGTGTAATCTAATTAATAAATAAATACGATAGTAAGATTAACGGAGCGATTAATGAAACCTTTTTTTTCCGTACAGAGGTCACCAGTAATGGACTACAGTTCCTATAACCCACTGCTCAACTTCCCTCCACGACTCATATCCGCTGTGTGTATATTGTGTGTGTGTGTGTTGGAAAGAGGACTGTGAAATTGCGGAGATGTCGGTCCAGGTTGTAGCTGCGAAAATGGCCGAGGTCGAGCTGAAAGATATTAACAGCAAAAGTCTGCCTGCTGCGATGCCAGTGGCACAGAAGCAGGAAGAAAAGTCTGCGATTAAAAGCCAAACCGCTGCCCCTTCCCCCAGTCCTGCTGTTTCGGCTGCAGCTAAGGTGGCTGCAGCACCCGAGGATCCTACCCTTCCAACCCCGAGTCCGAACCTCATGAAGATGCCGCAGGCATCTGTGTTGAAGCGGACTGAACCACAGCACAACGGCGGAGAGGCGTTCATCAATCCCGATGGTACAGTAACTGAGGCACCGAAGACTGTGAAAAAGGTCAGGGATTGGAGATACTAGTAACTGTCATTGATTAGGGGGGATGCCAAAATGTGTATTGTGTGACGCTGTCAGTATTACAGTAGCTAATAAATAAAAAAAGATCGGGGCTTGACTACACTAATCTGACTATTGCACATTTACTTGCACATTCTAGTGATAGAATTTTAACTGTGTTATCTATCAATAAAGAACACAGTAAAACCTGTTAAAGTGCGGATTAGAATTTCAGAAATAAGGAGATGGCGATGCGTGCAAAGATGTAGCGGTGATGCATTCTCCGCGTTTTGACCGCACTGCGCTGTTGTGGCGCTATACATTTATTCTAGGTCTTCTTGATACACTGTGGTGCTGTTAAGAAATGCGACCTCTCCATTTCCAGAATTAAGAAATCAATACAGGTGATGTGAGTCTTGAGTTTAGAACTCTTCTAAAGTTCTGAAATAGTTTCCAAGTACACAATGTGTATCTCAACATTTGATGACAGGCGCTTTACAGATGCACCGTTAAAAATAAATAGGTGTGAATATAAATCTGAATTTGCCCACGTTTGGGGGAAAACAAGGGCTTTATAGACTTGTTAGATTAATAAATGATCATCAACCTGTAGGCAAATTGACTGGCCTCTGCCACATTTAATCCATAACCTGTTGCAAAGGTAAAGGTGAATCTCAATCCGCACATTCTCACCTCTGTTTCAGTGTGAAACATGCCCGCTTCCCAAGGCACATGTTCAATGTATGACTCTTGTTAAATTATGTAGTAAGTTCATGAGAAGACATTTACTGACATACTAATACCTATACTATAGCATAACACATACTAATACCTATACTATAGCATAACGTACCAGATTTGAATGGGCACTTCCATGTTTTCTAAATAGCACTACACCAGTCTTGTTGCCGCCAAAACCATTAACATCAGAAAGCTAAAGAATAATATTTTACATTATGGAAATGTATCTTTCAGTTCAGCTTGAATTGAAATGGAATGTTGGTGGAGGGAGGGAGGAAGGAGTTACATTTTTAATAATGTACAGTGAATTATTGATACCATATATATTTTGCGTTTATGAAACATGCTATTGAAGCTTGGTGATTTAAAAAAAAACAAAAACAAAAGGGGCACTACACAACTGCACCCTTCAAAAGATATATGTCTTGCAAACTACAGTTCAGCAAAACAAAAAAACGATATAGAAAAAGAACAAAAATCACAGGATTTGTTTACTGTATACGTTCCCTGCCTTTTTATCTGCAACTATAGATACTCTCACTTCCAATTCCAAAGCTGTAAATAGGAATTGGAAACTAAAACAATATAACACTGTATTGTAGTCCTTCTCTGTGTTTAATCTCTAATGTTCCCCCATGAAGCTAAAGTCACATTTAATAAGCTTGTTGAATGAGCAGGCAGATGTTAGCTTTGGATGCTTCAAGTGATCCTGTCCTTCCTATGCCATATGGATGCTAATAGAATGTAAACCCCTGGAAACAAGATTAGTAAGTAGTTCCTGCTGCTGTGGATCGAGACCTTGACGTGAGGCAGAGGGGGATGTACTTTCATTTATGATGTTTTCAAATCCACAGTTCACTGTGCGTGCTCAAGAGATGCAGAAGAAGGTTATATAACAGAGTCGTACATGAAATGCCAATCTCTATACTACATTTACCACGTTTCTGGTTCAGCTGATGCATGTAGTACGCTTGGGTGCTTATCTGCAGGACGTGACTGTTTTCACAGTCTTAGCAAGTGTTATATTTAAATAGTAAATGTCCCAAGGGAAATATGTATGTAATGTAGTACCTTTACACTGTCTTTCGTGCAACAGGATTGAACTGTGGCAGAGGCTAGTTTGTTTTTTATTCGTTGCTCACAAATGTTTAAACATTAACTGTAGTTACGAAGTGTTAGAACTGCCACTGATTTGCACATTTTAAAAGGTAGTATTGTACAACATTCTCAGCCGTTCTGACCTCAGCCTTCCAGTAAGCTTTGTATTATGTAGCTAACTGGGCCTGTCTGAAGTACTACTGTATACAGTAGGTTGTTTTGGGTCACGGTACCAAAAACATCTACTGGAACTGGCATAGTTTCTCTTACTGTATCTTCTCAGCATCACTGTTATGGAATAATGGCACATTTTCATCTGAGCTTAAAAGACAATTGCATTTTTCATAAATGCAGTTATTTCTGTCTCAAGGCAGGGTGACATTCACCTCTTGCCATTAGCTTCAAACAAGTGGTGGATTATCTGCTAGAAAGTAGGAGGCTGTGTGGTCCAGTGGTTAAAGAAAAGGGCTTGTAACCAGGAGGTCCCCGGTTCAAATCCCACCTCAGCCACTGACTCATTGTGTGACCCTGAGCAAGTCACTTAACCTCCTTGTGCTCCATCTTTCGGGTGAGACGTAACTTTTACTTTGCATCTACGTGAGACACTGTTGTGTGACTTGATATTGGCCTGTATGGATACTTGCTTCTGTCATTTGTCGATACATGGCTTTGCAACAGATTCACACACAATGGAAAGCATAAGGTGGACCTGTCCTAGCCTTTTATGTTTTGAAGTTATGGCACATGGTCTCTGTTGCCTGTTCTCTAAGGTCTCAAACGCACATAGACAGTAATGTGGTGAAGCATATTGTAATGCTTTTCAGTGAATTAAAAATTATACTCCAGTTGTTTTGCTTAATTTATAGCCATGTCAAATTACAACAAGACAAAACAAAAGTCTAAGACTCCTTTGCAACAGGGAAGGGTGTCCTGAAACTTTATAGAGAAAGGGGTTGCAAGTGCATGACAGCACACTGAGGTAGAGCATTAACAGCACTGGCAGTAGTGTAGAAAGATCTGTATCTACAGTGCCTTGCGAAAGTATTCGGCCCCCTTGAACTTTGTGACCTTTTGCCACATTTCAGGCTTCAAACATAAAGATATGAAACTGTAATTTTTTGTGAAGAATCAACAACAAGTGGGACACAATCATGAAGTGGAACGAAATTTATTGGATATTTAAAACTTTTTTAACAAATAAAAAACTGAAAAATTGGGCGTGCAAAATTATTCAGCCCCTTTACTTTCAGTGCAGCAAACTCTCTCCAGAAGTTCAGTGAGGATCTCTGAATGATCCAATGTTGACCTAAATGACTAATGATGATAAATAGAATCCACCTGTGTGTAATCAAGTCTCCGTATAAATGCACCTGCACTGTGATAGTCTCAGAGGTCCGTTTAAAGCGCAGAGAGCATCATGAAGAACAAGGAACACACCAGGCAGGTCCGAGATACTGTTGTGGAGAAGTTTAAAGCCGGATTTGGATACAAAACGATTTCCCAAGCTTTAAACATCCCAAGGAGCACTGTGCAAGCGATAATATTGAAATGGAAGGAGTATCAGACCACTGCAAATCTACCAAGACCTGGCCGTCCCTCTAAACTTTCAGCTCATACAAGGAGAAGACTGATCAGAGATGCAGCCAAGAGGCCCATGATCACTCTGGATGAACTGCAGAGATCTACAGCTGAGGTGGGAGACTCTGTCCATAGGACAACAATCAGTCGTATACTGCACAAATCTGGCCTTTATGGAAGAGTGGCAAGAAGAAAGCCATTTCTTAAAGATATCCATAAAAAGTGTCGTTTACAGTTTGCCACAAGCCACCTGGGAGACACACCAAACATGTGGAAGAAGGTGCTCTGGTCAGATGAAACCAAAATCGAACTTTTTGGCAACAATGCAAAACGTTATGTTTGGCGTAAAAGCAACACAGCTCATCACCCTGAACACACCATCCCCACTGTCAAACATGGTGGTGGCAGCATCATGGTTTGGGCCTGCTTTTCTTCAGCAGGGACAGGGAAGATGGTTAAAATTGATGGGAAGATGGATGGAGCCAAATACAGGACCATTCTGGAAGAAAACCTGATGGAGTCTGCAAAAGACCTGAGACTGGGACGGAGATTTGTCTTCCAACAAGACAATGATCCAAAACATAAAGCAAAATCTACAATGGAATGGTTCACAAATAAACATATCCAGGTGTTAGAATGGCCAAGTCAAAGTCCAGACCTGAATCCAATCGAGAATCTGTGGAAAGAACTGAAAACTGCTGTTCACAAATGCTCTCCATCCAACCTCACTGAGCTTGAGCTGTTTTGCAAGGAGGAATGGGCAAAAATTTCAGTCTCTCGATGTGCAAAACTGATAGAGACATACCCCAAGCGACTTACAGCTGTAATCGCAGCAAAAGGTGGCGCTACAAAGTATTAACTTAAGGGGGCTGAATAATTTTGCACGCCCAATTTTTCAGTTTTTTATTTGTTAAAAAAGTTTGAAATATCCAATAAATTTCGTTCCACTTCATGATTGTGTCCCACTTGTTGTTGATTCTTCACAAAAAATTACAGTTTCATATCTTTATGTTTGAAGCCTGAAATGTGGCAAAAGGTCGCAAAGTTCAAGGGGGCCGAATACTTTCGCAAGGCACTGTATTTGTAAAAGAACAGCACATGTTTACTGTGCCATGTAAAAAAAGGCATCATCTTTCTGAAATGTGTGTGGTTAATGAGATGTGCAGGCTTGCATACAAGTTGAATGCGTCAGGCATCTCTCTAGGTTTATTGCCAGTTCTCCACTGTGGATTTTTTCCACCCAGACAAAATCTGAGCTTTACCTTAAAATCCTGAGAGAGCTGATTAACCCGCTTTGTATACTTAATTTCTGCACTGCTTTATTGCATTCAGGCCTACAACAGGGAGCTCTTTGTTCAGTGCCCTTGAGGGAAAATAGACATGGACTTGCAAGGAGCAGGTGATTTTACTGACGGGCAAGCAGCAGGTTCTTAAAGGAACAGCTCTCTCGTAGCTCTTTTATATTGCCTTAAAGAACAGTTCACAATATACATGGAGAAGTGCATGGTGTTTTATTATTTATTTGTTACACACACAGTTCAGCATGGATAAACAGGAAATGAAGAAAAAAAATACAACTTCGTATTAATTGCGTTAACAGCAGGGCGCTGTGACCGGACGCAGTGCAGTAGCTACAGTAGTTATCCAAGAGGCTGAATACAAGTTAGAATATAAACGTTTAGTTTTAAAAACAATGAAGCTGCAGCAGAGCTGTGGTCTCAAAGGTGATGCAAAACCGAAACGGCTAGTCAGCATGGAGGGAGAGGGGGATTTTCAGTGCTATGGGGTTTGGTTTCAGTAAACAGTACATTTTTGTTCAGTAGTGTACTGTACGTCAAACATGTAGATTTTAATGTGGTGTTTTACTGTTTAAATTTTTTCTACTTTTGAGAGCATCTTCCAAAGATCATGCATGGTTAAAGTTTCAACCACAAAACAGTAGTGCTCTATTCCTACCCATACCTCTTAAACAACCAGGCATTTAATGACGCTGTTGATTGAATGGACCGCATATTCTTTTCTTACTTCTGTTATTCTATAGCAAAGTTATAGTTTTTAGACAATGCTGTCCTTGTTTTTCTTTGTATCCCTTGAGGTCGTGCGTATTATGTGCTTAAACATTTTGTGTCTTGAGACATACTGTAATACTTTTTTGTTCCTTTTTGCAACCAGAAAAAAAATGCTGGGGATTGACTCTGCGCACCAGCAAAGAATATTTTAGGGGCCTGCATTTTCTTGACTGCCAACAAACAAGCCTGCAGATTTGCAACCTGAAGTACTTGCTACACGGTCAGGTCATTTTAGGCACTTGAAGACACAAGGAGAGGATTTGTTTAAAAGTTGTCGTACAGTATATCAATATACCAGGTATTAAGTGAAAACAGCAAACTACCACTTGGCATCATGGGAGACCATGGAACCAAGGTCTCAGTATTAAGGCAATTGCTGTAAATTAAAGTGGTTGCTAACAAAATAATTTCTTATCTGATTTGCCATATTGGTCTTCATGTTGCGGTTTGGAAAGAAAAACATGTTCTAGTGTACTACAAATTCATTTTGTTTGTTAATTTTTTTCATTTATTGTAACCAATTATGTTACCCCTGCTTTTCTGCTCAATTTAGAATGACCAGTTATAATTTTTTTCTCACTGCAGCAATTCCCCGCACAGTTTATCTTTTTTTTTTCACATTCATGTCAGTTTTCAACCCTAGACTTCAAGTCAATGTATGAATACAAACATTTGTGATGGCATTGATATACTGTAGCTATATCTTCACTTTTGCCTGTATTATTTTGTTTGATTTTAAAGGATCAAAGTGTTTGAGAAAAAAAAACTAAACAAGCAGCAACCAGCATTCTCCCCAACAAAGAATCATTGGCCTACAGTATGCCTACAGGTGATAGGTGTGCCAGTGGAATAGGAGATCATACTGAGTCAACCACGTGCTTTTGTTAAACCAAGTAAATTATACTGTGCACTATATAATAACAGCTGTTTTCAGCATGTCAGCCTCCAAACCTGCAATTTTACATGTCATGTGGTGGCAAATGGTATTTTTATTTAAAAAAAAAAAAAAAAGAAAGAAAGAAATAATTATGAACTAAAATGATTGTGTCAGCCTTTTTAAGATAATTTAAATGCTTGGAGTCAATATGTCTGGAGCCCTGCCCTGCAAACTGTTGTGTTTTCACACTGGTGTAACTCTTTCTGGTTTCACCAGTCAGTAAATATGTTGACTGCACTTCTTGATTCTTTACCGTGACTGTGCGCTGTGCTCTACCTTTGAATTTTAACCATGCCTAATTGTAAACATAATCTATCTACCTAATGTTAAAAATACTCGCTCTGCAATAATGCCTGTAATTAAGCCCCTGCATGAGTCATCGCTCTTCCAATATACTTTTGCCTTTATGACAACTTTATGCCCCCTGGGCGTTGACTCGGCAGACTCGTGTGTGTGTGTGTGTGTCTATATCGATATGTGTGTCTAGATCTATATTTAGGCCTATCTTAACTGGTTTCATAACTCCTGGTTGTTACTAATTTTTAAACTACCTTACCTGAGGTAACATTAGGTTATTGGGTTCAGTGAAACAAGCTGTTTATCCTGGGTCAGATTTTTATAAGTATTGTAATGCAGAACACATAATATATAATACTGGACATTTCCTCTGTGCGAAGTCGTTGTGATAGCTTTGTGGAATTCATTTGTTAGTGTTTACCCAGGGCTGTAAGAAATGAATTTGCATCGTCACAGAATACGTGACCACAGAGCCTACTGACATGCTCTTTTATTAACCAATCCCTGTGTCCCTGACGACCTTCAGCTGCCCTACTTTACATCTCGTAGGACAGCACTGCCATTCCCTTATGAAAGGCAGCCTTTACTATGATAAATGCACAGTAAAGCACATTAAATACAAAAAGATAGTGAACTGGAAAGTTACTGTGCAAAACTATGATTAACTTGTATAAATACTCCTCAACTAAGCTAACTCTTGTGAACATTGATTTCTTAAAAATAAAAAAATTGACTTATTCCCTCACAAATTATAGTCTGTTCAAGGTAAACCTTACTGAGTTAGACATTTTATGCAATTATTCAGCATTATAGCACTTTCTTGGGGGTTGCCCAGGCACTATATATGTGGTGATTCCTAAATATGTAAGCTAAAGCATTCGAACAGCTGGCACTGTTTTAGTAGAGTTTAATTTCCTTTGCAAACCTACAGTACTTGTTGGGCAAGAGGTACGAATACAACCATGCTGATAATGGGTCTTAATGCTGCCCACTAACCTTTTACAGTGTTGTGTCTCAGTACAAAGTCTCCTGTTTGCAGGGGGTCATTTTTCACTAAATTGAACTAGTTGTGTTGTTTTAACAGTACAGTAGCCTTTTATTGTGTTCACTCATTAAACCCCTACTACTGTGTTAGTGCTGTTTGGGTTTTGTACTTCGTGGCGCTGAGAAGAGGCCCTTCGTGTCCAGCCTCGGTTTTTAATAATGCTGGTCAGGGGGTTACTGTATCTCCAGAGTGATTTAAACATAATTTCTGCCCTGTCTGCAGTAACTGGCTGCTAGGGTTGTCTACACTATTCAATCCCAAACGCTACCCTCAGCCATTCTACACTCCACTGGTCCCTAACAATAACACTGGGCAGTCAGCATGGATTTTCATAAAGAGCCAGCGGATATCATATACATGCCAATCGGTTTGCTATTGTATTCTTTTAACATGTGGCCTACAGGTCATTTGTCTCTAAATTAAAGAAAGCACAAGCAAATCCATCTCACAGCCATCCAAACTAAAGACTAGGCTGCATGACTGTGCTGTACTGTGCCTTTGATAACATTCTTGGTCTTTTTTTTGTGCTGGCTTGTTGTTCTGTTTACTGTAATGTGAAAACATGTTGACTTGTTTGTAATGGAGCAGAAGTCAGTTCCCACATTCGACTAGAGTCCCAGTGTGAATTTGGCACAGTACTGAAGGTGCAGTTTTAAATGTACAGTACCTGTCCTGTTAAAGCAGCATGTCTGTGAAATATCTGCCGGCAGCGGTGCTGTTGGATTAACACCATCAAGGAAATATATAGTAACCGTTAATGTCGTCCCTGGGTGCCCAAGGGTTACTCTACAGAAGCATTACATAATGTTCCTCTTTAAATCCCAGTCCCTGTGTGGCAGAGCTGATTGAGAGTGTGTCCATGTACAGTACATGTATTTGTTCATAGAGGGTTGTCTGTGGGTTGCTAGTGGTGTAATGACTCGTCATGATTTATCTGTCAGTGGTGATGCTGCCTCAACATGATACATCCTATTACAATAGCACTGTTGTGTAACCAAAAACACTCCAGTTACGAGTAGTCATCATGAATAATTCACCTGTTTTCATTGTCAGTGCAGTATGTGTTTACCCCACGCTTGTTTTCTAAGTGCCTGCAGTAACATGAGTCCCAGTATTGCAAGCTACATGGGTTCTACCAGGAGTGGTTGGAGGCATGTCTGCTGCTGACTGGAACTTGGGAGCTGAGAAAAGCTTTTCCAAACAGTATTAGCTTGTATTGGAGTTCTATGTTTTTATGAACATTTCCTCCTTTTTTTTTTTTAAACTTGTGCCATAATGCTTTGCTCGTGTTCTCCTTCACTTTACATACAAAATGATAGCATGCTGTAAAGAAGGAAGGAATACATTTAAAACAGATTTGAGGGATTGAACGTGCAGTTCCTTAGAAGTCCCCTCCCCTGTTGTTCTTTCTTCTGTGAAATGCATTTTTGTAAATTTCTAACAGACTTTGTGTGGTTCCTGCATTTTCTAAAAAGTCAAACCCAGATACAATGATGTTGACCAAGACACCAGATGTTTGTAACAGTAATACAGTGCTCCCATAACTATGAAGTCATGTATGTATGTATGTATGTATGTATGCATATGTGTTCTGGAGGATGAATATTAAATAGAAATGTTGGATAAAGAAATCGATCTGGTGAGCAATGGCCTTTAGGCTCTCAATCTAGAGGCGTCTGTTTACAAAGCAGAAAAAAAAGCTTGAGCTGATCCATTCTGCCAAATAACAAATCACCCATGATTTAAAAATGTGTAATCCCTTTATCTAGCTGGTTTCTAGTAAAAACCTTTATTTCAGCGTATATTACAAATTGTGCTTTTTAATCGTTAAATACATTCAGTAAGGGTTGTGGTCAATTTCTGTGTTTCAGTTTCAATTCCTTTTTAAAATATATTCCCAATTCCTTTGAGGGAATTGGAATTGATATCTTAGAGACATCATTGTTATGATTGTTCAACTGCTTTCATTTGAGGCCAATTTTAATTGATTAACATTGACTGCAATTTAAGTAATTTGTTGCCACTGTGAGAAGCTAATTTTTGAATATTGCTAATTGCATATTTGAGCAATGATGTGTTGAAATTGATTTAAAAGGGAATTGGAATTGGTTTATTGATTTTGAAAAGGAAATGTAATTGAAAAACAGGAATTGACCCCAACCTTGCACCCAAGAATAAAGTGCATGCTCTTATTGTCAAACATTGACATCACACTTCATACAGCACTCCAATGGGATTTCTCACTCTCTTGAGTTTCTGTTGTATTATTGCTTTACAGTACACTGATGGGAAAAATACCTGTGCCTTTACACTTGTGTGTGCCATAAAGCAGGTGTAGGCAATTCCGGTCCTGGAGGGCTGGTGTCCCTCCTGGTGTTTGTTCCAACTGACCAATTAAGCTAAGACTGGTAAGCACTTAATTGGTACAATGAAGTAATTTAGGGTACAGCTGGAACAAAAACCAGGAGGGACACCGGCCCTCCAAGACTGGAATTGCCTACCCCTGCCGTAAAGGGTATAAACATCTGCACTCCAGAGCCTTGAATTCCAGTCCCAACAGAGGATGTTTGACGTGAATGAAATGAGTTTCACAGCTTTATAATCGCACTTGCAAGTATCTGGAAAAACATGACGTGTGAGTGTACCGCTGTTATTCTCCAAGAGCCACATCCGGCAGTAACGGGGCAATTAAGCCACTGAGATATCCCCTGCCAGGTAGTGTGTTTTATTAGAAATATCAGTTGTTTTGCAGGATACAGAATTCATATTGAGCTAAAAACACCACCAACAACTGTACATCCTGACCGCTGTAGCTGGTATGAAATCTTATGATTCTGACCCTTTTTCATTGAGTTTCGCAGCCATTGAATTTGATCTTTAGAAACCTCTGCACAGCATTTACATTATTAATCTCTTGAGAAATGCAAGTGCTTACATGCTTAGGAATCCCTGGTTAAAGGGAACAGGATTTACCACATCTGCTCATGTCATTGTCCCTGGTGACATGTACAACTGTGATTGGAGTACATGGGGATCTGTAGTGTACAGTACATGTAAAAGATAGGGGGGGGGGGGGTGAAATTAGAAAAAGGTCTCAACTTTTGCTTGGAGACATATAGGGCCTGCAGTGGATCTGGTTTGATCCAGTCCTGGTTTTACTATGTTTAGTACACACCTGAGCTTGATACCTATACACAGTGTATAATAAAGTAGGTTTAAAGTATTCAGAACAAATCGCTGATAGATACAAGTCAGGAAGGATGGACATTGCCCCATTGCATTGTGAAAGGGTATTTTTTTAATGGAAAGGGGTTGAAGTCAGCGTGAATTGTGTAACCATTTCCATTGACAAATGTGTACTATTTGTTTTGTTTTCTAATAATGTTGCTTTACATATTAACAATACAGATCAATCACCCTGGAGCAAGCACTGCATTTATCAAGCTGATCCATCTGGTAAAATGACAAGTTGTCATTTCTGAATTTCTTTTTCTACAAAGTTTAAATTTGCTTGTGAAAGTGGACCCGGAATGGCTCGGAATGCATCTGAGAGCATGTACAACCCAGAGCTTCTGTCTAGGCCTAGGCGAAAAGATTGGTTTTGCCCCAGGAGTTTGTCAAAATGATCATTTGGCCACTTTCACTCGTGTACAATATCACTCTTATTTATATCCCTGTATTTGATTGCACAAGTCGTGTTGCGTGCCAATATCCTGTATAAAAGAAAATGTGTGGAGTGGCATTTACTCATATCTGTAACGGTTCAGATATTTCAGGGGGTGTAACAGAGAGTCGATCCCCTCTTACAGAGTAGGCTATATATGAGCAAAATGTAAGTTTTCATGTGCTATGCAACTGTTGTGCCACCATCTTGGAATGACCCAGTTTAAACCTGTTTCTTGGAAGAGGTCCATCCATCCCCTCATTACAGAAGCTGAGTAGCATTCTGAGAAATCTGAAATGTGTCAGGCAGGTTGACTTCCCCAAATTAAATATTAGCTTTCAGAGTTTCAACAGCTCTAGTTTCATAAGAAAACACAATTCCTCTGCCTTGTTTATAAGAAGAAAAAAAAAATACTTTACGAGCATCTGAGAATGTTTAACTACCTTGAGCTATAAAGCAATTGGTTAAGTAAGATAATTTGAGATTACGTTTTCCATTTTATACACTAGGCTTAGTGATCAAACAATATGTGCCTGAACTTTTGCTTTTGCTAATTTTATCTGTTGTGGGCTATTTTTTTTTTTTTTTAGTTTTCACTCTTGTCTATTAAAAACTGCTAAAACAAAAAGGGCATTGTTTTCTTTGTCAAATTGTTGCTCAATGGAAAAGCCCACATTCGTAACACTGGAACATAGGTTTTAAATTGTGAATGGAATTTCAGCCTGTTTAAAGAGCAGACATTGGCATCAGACATAATAGATTATTTTAAATACCCTTTCATACAGAGAATTACCATTTGTCCTTGGCCAAATGTGTATTGCATTTTTATCATGTTAATTGTTGTTGTTGTTGTTTTATTGCTGAAACAGGCTGTTCAGTTCCTCGCTTTATGGTAATAAATAAGCTTCCCGGTTCTTTGGTATTTGAGCCTCTGCTTGGCATTTTCACACAGTCATTATTCACTGTTACACAGTATGGACCTTCTCGAATTCCTTTCTCTGTCTATCTTGTTCACAGGCATCTACTAAATCAATATGTATTTTAACTAGGGCTGTCTGTTAAGCCTCCAAATAGCAATCGATTAATTGGGCACATATATATATATATATATATATATATATATATATATATATATATACATACATACATATATATATATACAGTACTGTGCAAAAGTTTTAGGCAGGTGTGAAAAAATGCTGTAAAGTAAGAATGCTTTCAAAAATAGACATGTTAATAGATTATATTTATCAATTAACTAAATGCAAAGTGAGTGAACAGAAGAAAAATCTAAATCAAATCCATATTTGGTGTGACCACCCTTTGCCTTCAAAACAGCATCAATTCTTCTAGGTACACTTGCACAAAGTCAGGGATTTTGTAGGCATATAGTCAGGTGTATTATCAAACAATTATACCAAACAGGTGCTAATGATCATCAATTCAATATGTAGGTTGAAACACAATCATTAACTGAAACAGAAACAGCTGTGTAGGAGGAATAAAACTGGGTGAGGAACAGCCAAACTCAGCTAACAAGGTGAGGTTGCTGAAGACAGTTTACTGTCAAAAGTCATACACCATGGCAAGACTGAGCACAGCAACAAGACACAAGGTAGTTATACTGCATCAGCAAGGTCTCTCCCAGGCAGAAATTTCAAGGCAGACAGGGGTTTGTTTCCAGATGTGCTGTCCAAGCTCTTTTGAAGAAGCACAAAGAAACGGGCAACGTTGAGGACCGTAGACGCAGTGGTCGGCCAAGGAAACTTACTGCAGCAGATGAAAGACACATCATGCTTACTTCCTTTCGCAATCGGAAGATGTCCAGCAGTGCCATCAGCTCAGAATTGGCAGTAAACAGTGGGACCCTGGTACACCCATCTACTGTCCGGAGAAGTCTGGTCAGAAGTGGCCTTCATGGAAGACTTGCGGCCAAAAAGCCATACCTCCGACGTGGAAACAAGGCCAAACGACTCAACTATGCACAAAAACACAGGAACTGGGGTGCAGAAAAATGGCAGCAGGTGCTCTGGACTGATGAGTCAAAATTTGAAATATTTGGCTGTAGCAGAAGGCAGTTTGTTCGCCGAAGGGCTGGAGAGCAGTACACGAATGAGTG
The DNA here is from genome assembly GCF_902713425.1 of Acipenser ruthenus. NCBI lineage: Eukaryota > Metazoa > Chordata > Actinopteri > Acipenseriformes > Acipenseridae > Acipenser > Acipenser ruthenus. Next base: position 11,558,333 of record NC_081202.1, read on the forward strand.
TCTGCAGGCAACAGTGAAGCATGGTGGAGGTTCCTTGTAAGTTTGGGGCTGCAATTCTGCAAATGGAGTTGGGGATTTGGTCAGAATTAATGGTCTCCTCAATGCTGAAAAGTACAGGCAGATACTTATCCATCATGCAATACCATCAGGGAGGCATCTGATTGGCCCCAAATTTATTCTGCAGCATGGCAACGACCCCAAACATACAGCGAAAGTCATTAAGAACTATCTTCAGCGTAAAGAAGAACAAGGAGTCCTGGAAGTGATGGTATGGCCCCCACAGAGCCCTGATCTCAACATCATCGAGACTGTCTGGGATTACATGAAGAGAGAGAAGCAACTGAGGCTGCCTAAATCCACAGAAGAACTGTGGTTAGTTCTCCAAGATGTTTGGGCCAACCTACCTGCCGAGTTCCTTCAAAAACTGTGTGCAAGTGTACCTAGAAGAATTGATGCTGTTTTGAAGGCAAAGGGTGGTCACACCAAATATTGATTTGATGTAGATTTTTCTTCTGTTCACTCACTTTGCATTTTGTTAATTGATAAATATAAACTATTAAAATGTCTATTTTTGAAAGCATTCTTACTTTACAGCATTTTTTCACACCTGCCTAAAACTTTTGCACAGTATATATAAATTGTTCGCAAAAATGTAAATGATTGTACCGCCCACAGAAATTAATTAATTAAGTCTGCAAGTCCCGAGTTTACCTAGGAATTTACGTGTTAAGTTAAATTCATTCACAAATGCAAAATTTCTCTCGCAATATTTTTAATGACTCCACCTGATGCCATGTGAATGCACTCTAGCAAGTAAAGCTTATACAGAACTAAAGGGTTGATTTAAATGAGGAATCACCACCTATTTTTAGGGGTAATCTTGGGATTACCACAGATAGGTGGTTTGTGAAATCCTGGGTAGTTCCCCAGCTGTAAAATGCCCTGCTAATAAAATCCAGCGTGTGTTTAACATGGCAGGGTTACAGTGCATTGTTCAAGGTGGCCCTGCTACAGCGCATAGTGTACAAACACGCAATCAAAAATACAAGCAGACAAATGTTTTGGCTGGAGAGTTTTGATTGTTTGAATGTATGCACGATTTCTGATTGTTTGAATATATCTACGTGCTGTAGCAGGACCACTTTGAACAATGTATTGTAGTCCTGTATAGGTAAACACACTTTTGATACCTGGAACAAAGAAACCCAAAAGGGCCCTATGTTTTTGCCTTGTGGATGGGTGTTCTCTGCTGCACATTGTTTTTCTCTGTTTTCCCCCCCAAAAAACCTGGTACAGTCGCCACCTCTTAGAACGGGCACGTTTGTGTTAACGTGATTCACCCGCAGTAAGCGATGGACGGTATAAACTTCCACACCAGTACAGTAATCAAAACAAACAAGTGTGTATGAGGTTAAATCTTTATTGACACTCATTACACCAATAAAAAAAACCTATGAATGTAATAAAAAGTGCAAAAAAGTACAGTCCAGGTAGGCTACATTACTGCAAATTGTTTCCAGCGAAGAACTCTACATCTGGACGGTCTGTTTTTGCAAGTATGAACGGAAAACTTTGTCAGTGTTTTCTTAAAAAATCCCAATTCGGCTTTATATCTGGATGCTGCTCCATAGCACACCACAGTGTTAAAAGCGCAGCACGCACGCTTATGCTACAGTGTCTGCTTCAGGCAGAGCGTCCTGGTTGCCAGGGTGACACAGCTGAGAATTCTTCCTCAGACATTCCCCTCTGGTGTTGTCAGAGTTTTAGTTTCGGTTGTATTTTTGTCAGCACTCTCCTCCTCAACTACAGAAAACCCAGCTTTTTTGAAGCAACATTACTTTGTTTGCTGACTGACAGAGTTCCAAGCATGCTTTAGCAAGCACACAGCATCTAACAGAGATTTTATTTACACAGACTGAAACCAGACCTAGAATAGGTGTATCTTGTGAAGCATTTAAGAATACAAGCTAACGTAAAGTAAACAAGGAGAACCAAGCTTTCAATGTAGGTTTCTACAGAGAACGAGTTTAACTTCATGAAATGCTTCTTTGAGTTCCAATGCCTTTATCCCCAGTGCTTAGAAGACCTTTTAATCAGAAAGATGAATTTAGTGCCAGCTTTTCATAGAAACCACCCTGTTTATTATTAGGCACCCCTTTCAGTGGCGTATGTGTTTTTGTCAGTCAGCTACATTCACCATCCCCCTCCCTGAAAAACGAAATATTTAGTGGCAGTCATGATACATAGCTGCCACAGTGCCAAGGACCCACAACTCAGGAACCATTTGAGTTTGTGTCTCACTATTTCAATGGTAATGTCATCTTTCATTGTAAATGTGGTGGTGAGGTTGACCGTCACCGCTGACCTAATATTGCTCCCATTTTGCAGTTACACAATTGTTATTGTCTTAATATATGTTACACATCAGTTGTGTAGTAAAAATTACATGTCACTGACACATTTTGTTTTTAACCTCTAGCCTCAACAATGATAGACCATTGATATAATGCTCAGGTGGTGTCCAAAAAAATGTGTGTGTGTGTGTTTCACTGCCAAATTGTTTTAACCTCTGTTAAGGAAAATGGTTGAACTAATGTATATGAATACATATATTTTATTCTGTACTTTGTTCACATCTATAAAGTAAAAAAAAACAAACTGAGACACAGCAAATGGCATGTCTTGACGATTTCCCAACCCAGATAGCCTGAATATGAGTAGTGGAAAAATGAAAATACTGAGAGAACCTGACCTTTATCTGATCCCCTTTTTTATCCTAGTATCGCATCTAATTTCTCAGGGAACTACAAAGAAGAATAGCATTACAGCAAACTTTCTTTAAACGCCTCATTCTTTGATATTGGGAACCGGTAATTTTGCCATTCACTACTAAAGCTGTATTATTCTCCTCATGTTTCATGTCTTTCCATTGTAAATAATTGGCAGTTCTATTGATACTGTTCTAGGTGTTGTTTAGTTTAATACAGGCGACTCCCATACAGTTTTCAAGCACGTCAGCATTGTGTATGTTTTGCCAGTTCCATGTCAGGACACCATGAAGAAGGTCTTTAACTTAGCGAGCCCGATCAAACATAGGAAAACAGGTGCCATGGAGTCTGTACAGATCAAGGTATGTTTGTGAGCAGTCTGTTTGAGTATACTTGTCCCAATAAGTAAATGCTGTTGTGTGTGTATGTGTGTTTTAATTTGTTTTTTTTTTATTTTAACACCAGGTGGGACTAACTGGTTTTACTAGAGTAACTCCTAATATCAATTTGAACTGCCTTAACATAAAATAATTTGCTTGCAAAAAGTAGAGTGTGTCCCATTGTTGGCCTTTCACTGTTGAAAATGTAGATTATGTTTTTTTAAATTACAACAAATAACAACCATACGTGGTAACTAGTAGTGCAACAATTTATCGATGCATCGATTTATTGATCATCTGTCCTTAAATTTCCCCGAGATTTGATTATATATTGGTGAATTGATGCATCAAATTAGAACCCAGTTTGAAGTCTCCTGTTGCCGGTTTGCATTAAAATCTTGAGTGTGCTTCGTTTAGTGCTATTATGGTAGATAAACAACGTCAATCCTTTCATGCCATTCAGTATTTAGTTTTGAAAAACAGACTGACATACATGGTATAATGCTTTTGGTTTAGTAAAGTATATACAATGGAGGAATGTGTCATGTCTTGTTCTTGTGCCTCTGCAGTTTAACTTGTATTTGTAGCTGAAACTGCTTCGTTCGTTTTCTGAAGTCGGCCTTGCCTTAGGATGATGCTTTGTTCAGCATTTGCACACAGACGTCAGTAACTGTGTGCCGAGCTGAGATGATCGTTTCAGTTATTTCTGTCTCGACCCCCTTAATCATGTCCTGTGTAACGGGGTAGGATTAATATTTTAAAACCATGAAGTAGGCAAGCTCTGCATTATTTTAAACTGAAGATCAACTGGTGCGAGTCTGTGGCTCATCCTCCTGGTTTTGATTTGAAGAACTGGTTTCCTTCCCCTCGCCTGCCCCCCTTTTTAAGAATGTAAATGGGTCTGCACTTGGGTCACGTGATGATATGGTGCCTCTGAATTAGCAAGGCCATGGAAACGTACAGTAGTATTCAGGTATAGCCTACTTTCAGCCCACAAACAGCAATTTGAAAAATAGTACAGTCTTTGTTGCTTATGGGAAAAGATTTGGCAAAGGCTGAGTGTGATATTCAGTTATCCTAATTATATTCTTTTCCGTCTTTTTTTTTTTTTTTTTTATAAAACTCTTTCAGAACACATTCATCGCTTTTGTGGCACTGTTTCATGGTTCAGATTTTATTTTACCAAGGCAACAGGTAGAAAATTTGTGCCACTGCATGTGAGTAAAAATAACAGAGTACTTAAAAGCTTAATGCTGTTTCGGGCAATCAAAGTGTATTGCAACACTGGATCCACTCTCTTGTTAAATGTGTTCTGTTAATTACAGTATGCATCAGTTTGCAGCCATTTCTATCTTCTCTGAACCAAACATCAATATGCACACCAACTCTTAACTTCTGTCACAGGTACAGTATGGTTCACTGGTATGTTTGATATTTGTTGTGTAAAGGGCTAAAAAGTGTGCTGTGCCATGGAGAGTATATTACCTTTCAGCTGCTTAGGTTTCGTGAGTGAGGTGAGAGACTGCAAGTTACAGTAATGTAGATACAGTAGTATGCTATGCTAGGATAAGACTCTTCTGTATTACTGTCTCCATTCACTTGATTCTCAAGTAATTCCTTAGCATGGCATCACTCAGTTGGTGTATTTTAGTTGTTTTGTGCCTGAGAACTAGCAAAGCCTGGCAGCAATAGGCATCCCTTATCTCTGATCGTGTTGATTCTAGTTCATTAACCCTGAGCGGTAGATTGAGTTAGAGTAGATTGAAGCTGTATCTCCTTAAAGCAGCAAGCTGTACTATTAGAAATCCAAAGTTTAGAAGATAAGACTGTTAGGCCTTGTAGATGGTAATTATTGCAGATGGTAATCTTCAGCACAACTTTGACTTTCCCACATGCAGGATTCCCATCATTAAACCAATTTAGTGTACTGAAAATGACTTAAGTGCTACTGTAAGAAGTGGCAGACGGGCTCCAAATAATAATACAGGATAGTTTGAAATACTGTACAGAAGGGTTGGGGGGGAGACTAAATGGTGTTTGTTAAAACCTTTCTCTCTCCTCAACTGTTTTTTAGTATGTTTATGAAAAATGTGTATTTGTTTTATAACCGGAATGTGCCCACAGTTAAAGTTTTCATTGCACTGCCCTCTAGTGTCCTAAAGTTGTAAATCACAGCATGACTTGCCTGTCCGGTACGTCTCCTGAGAAATACTTACAGCTGTGGTGTTGATTTGAATGTGCAAAGATAGAGGGGGTGCAACAACATGGTGCCTAATTGGCATATAGTGTCCATAGCTTTGGTATCTGTTGCTGGAATTTAAGAGGACGGCTTCCACTGATTTGCTTCATTGCAATGTACAGTGTGAATGTATGATTTATATTTTATTTAACCTGGTAATTACTGTATAATTGACATAGTGAACCTTATTACAGTGTATGTAATCTGAGAGAAAATCTGAGGCAACTCACGTTACAAATGTGAAATCTATCTGAGCTCATTGCAAATCCGTCATTCAGTTTTTGTCACTCCTTGATAATGCTTTGCTTTGGAAAGTGTCCAGCAGCTTTCGCTTACCACGGGGGCTGTGATGCCATGTCAACACCCAGGAGTTATTTTCCACATTTACAAGTTGAGCCGGGAGCAGTGGGTAAACAGGCCATTAATGCAGTTAAACAAAGTACATTTTGAATTCTTTCAATAGGACAGTACAAATATTTATACACAAGTAGGAAGACAGCTACTCCTGAATGCAAGTATTGCATTGTGTCCTTTCAGTCTTTCATCTTTGTTAAACTGCATTTTAATCTTTTAACAGCTATTCTTTTTTTTTTTTTAATATGCTTTAGGGAGGCAACTTGACCTTGAAAAGCACAGAACATGGATATCTGTGCAATGACTGTAATTGTGACCAAAAAAAGCCTCTGGACTGTAGTCAGTTGCCTGTAAGAACAGAAACAAATCTCGTCAAACAAAACAAAAAAAACAATTGTATTGAAAATAGTGGTATTGTATTTTTGTAATGTACCAGTACTGTATGTATGTACAGTATGTGTTAATGTATTTAGCAGTGCTTGAGAGCTGATCATTCCTGTACTGTACAAATGGTTAACAAAGCCACTACTGGGTCTGGTTGTATCGATACAGTACTGCAAGACCAAAAGTATTGAGATAAAATGTTGTACTGTCTCCTGAACTCTGGATTTCCTCTAGTAAAGTAAGTCTTTTTGCACACGAATATAAAACAGTTAAACTATAAACTAAAAATAGAAGAGCAGTAAAACCATAAATTATATTACGCTGTTTTTGGCATGTGCAAGGGTAGCGTAAAGGTGAGCTTAAAATAGTTCACGTCAATAAAATGTTAGATTGTGTGTTAAACCCCTTACAAACTTTCTGGGTTATGCTATGCTTGCATCGAATTTGGTGACCTTTTGCACTGGATAGATCATTGACACTTCAACCCCACCACCCTTTACCCTAGTCAAATGCAATGACCATATTGTATGTGTGTGTCCTTTTATTAAGGACTGTTAATTGTGTATAGGTGCGGGATCATGTCTTTAACTGCTAGGAATACAGTGCAGAACCATTGGACATTCTCTATAGAAAATATTACTGCTTTTAGTCTCAAGTCCCTCCTGTGGGTGCTCCAGTATAGGTGCATTCTGGGAGCACCTTATACATGTATAGTACAAGAAGAGCTGCAGGCATTCTTCCATTGGCTGAAAGCCATTGCTGGGTTCCCCCATGGGTGAAGCTGAGGTCTAGACATTCCCATCTAATAGATGTGTTTTTATTTTTAATGCTGTTTGCTTAGGTCTTCCGCCGTGGCAATCCTCTTAAGACTTGTCAGCTATGGTTTTAATGGCTGACTTAATGGGATTAAAGTGTGTGAGAGTGGAGACTTTATGAACAGGGATTGCAATGAGGCGAAAGGTCCTGGAGGGTTGGAAAGTGGGGGTGACAGAGTGGGACTTGTTAAAGTGGGGAGTTCATGAAAAGGAGTGCTCAGCGCACAGTCGTCTCTTGAAAGAGAGAAAGCAATGGAGGCAGCAGTTGAGGACTGGGCCTGCAGCAGAACCAGTGCTGCCTTTCAGTTACCTCAGTTACCTCGGTGGATGGTGAGTTTCACAGTCTGGATAGAAGTCATTCACTGCTACAGTACCACTGGACGATTTAAGACATTCTGGAGGCTGTCATTTTAAACTTCTGTATTGGGCCTCATCACTTCTGGGATATCTGCAGACATGCCAGTGTCCCAGCAGAGTAAGCTGTAGAGTCCACAGTGTAGAGATGTTATAAACAATGTAAATGTAGAACTGATGCTGGGTAAACAAAAAGCCCCATAGCATTGTCGGGGCAAGAGAGCAGACCTAAGCAAATTGACATTTGTAGCCTGGTTGGCTGTGACTCTTCAGTTCGTGTTGACGTAATTGTAGTATAACATAATTTTTATATTCACAACCAACTGTCCATTGTTAAAACCATACTAAGGGGTACTGGTATGGCAGTAAACACCTTAGAATGATGAGCTACTGTATATTCCACGTACCATCATTCTTTGTTTAAAAGTGGCATTTTATTAGAATGTTGTTGAATAGCAAAGTTTTAGTAGTTTTTATCGCTGACAAGTAGAGCATTGTTATCTGATCGAGCAGTCATTGCCAACAGTTAACGACTACAAGAGTGTAAACTTTAATACATTGGGAATTGGTCTGACATTTGTTGTATTTAATAGTAAATGCAATTCTTAATGTAAATAATTTAATTGGAGAGAAGTGCAGCTTCACTTATTTGTGGAGGCTGCCATCTATCCGTATGTTATAAATATAGGGCTATCTAGAGAAGCGCTTCTCCAATTGTGATTAAACTTGCTAAAACCATTTGGTAAATAGTTATTGAGTGTATGAGAATCCACAAGTAGATGGAGGGATCCTTCCACGTGACAAGCCTACTTGTTTGTGCAGTGGGCAGAGTAGGTCATAGTGATCTAGTTTATTCATGTTTCTTATGGCTCTAATTTTACAGCCATGGCAGGGGATGTAGTGCGTGTCAATGACATACAGTTTATTTATATGGTTATGCAGTATTGCTTATGTACTGTATTCAAGCCATTTAACAGTGACATCTGCACTAATATAAAATACCACCTTAACTTGGCAGTACAAAATTGCTCCATAAAGCTGTCGGTGTAATACAGTGCTTCCTCGATATTTCATACAATAAATAAAACTGAGACATTTCTACAGTATAGTACAATTTACTGTTCACATAGTCTACCCGTGCATTATCAAAATGAGAGCACTGTATTTGTATTTGTTTTACTTTGTCATGTTTTTTAAAAAATACATTTTCAGTCATAATTTGAACAGTGGTCTCGAAGTTAAGACCCTTTGTTTGCCCAAAATTAGTTTTCTGTAATCCTGTGTAATGTGACTGGCTGGACAGGCAATAGGCTTTCACACCCTGTTAACCCTTTCACTGCCAGGTTGCTGCTCCTGGTGTGCCATGGTAGAGGTAGTATTTTTATTCTATATTAAATATTAAAATCTTACACAAACATGCCTGCACTATTAAATTATTGATATACAGTGATTAGTGCAGAGAATAACATATAGGTATTGGACAGGATTTTGGAAACACTTGAAGCAGTTGTCATAAATTTTGTCTGTGTTGTATCAAATCTCAATCGGTTCAAATAAATACTGTCTGTAAAAATAAATAAATAAAAAATAAATAAATAAATAAAATATACTGTAAGAAAGGCTTCTAAACTGTGGTGTGCACATTTTGTAAGGGTTCTAATTGTTGGCATCAGTGTTTTCTGATGCAGACTCCAGAAAAACTGACGGATAGCATTGTGTTCCCTTGTTAAACCTCTATTTAACTGGATTGACTATGAATCTCGCAGGATTTAAAACTTTCCAACAAGATCCCACACCAATCGGGTTACACGCCGCCTCAACCTTTTTGGACAATATGTTTGTTGTGAATTCTCAACGTTGGCACTAGACAGTAGAACAGTGGTTCTCAACTTTGGCCCTCAAGATCCATTTCAGTCCTGGTCTTTATTCCAAGCAGGTCCTAAATTCGTTAGTTGCCTCTTAACCTTTTTAATTCTGTTCCACACTCCCTTTTCTGTACCACAGAACCATGTCCCTAGTGCTAAACACTCCTCTACATTAAAACCTGGTTTAAAAGCTGTTTCACCTCCCTGCTGCGTATCTCTCTCTAGCAGTTGAGCTGACTAAGTAAGTGCTGCTCATTCTGTAACAAAACACAGGGGTCTTGTGTTTCTTTTGAGATGGAATTACTTTAGAATTATGCGAATTGCATTTTGGAACAAAGCGTCTGTTCTATTTCCTAAATGTAACCCTAATCCTCCGAACACTATTATATATATATATATATATATATATATATATATATATATATATATATATATATATATATATATATATATATATATTGTTTGCTGAGTGCAGGAGAAATGGTAAAACATTTTGTACATGGATTCCACACAGTGCCCTTCTGTATCTGTTTCTCACTTCATGTAGATACAGAGATTTACACCCTGTTTCTTTCAGAGGAGATAAGGAAATCCTAGACTTGACTGGAGGATCTTCCAAATTGCTCTCTGGAAACTCCTTGTAGGCAGTACCTTTCACTTTTTTGTTCTGTGATTTAAGATGGCTGCCATATTGTGGTCTTGTGACAGTTATGTATCCAGATGATAAAGACCTATAATAGGTATCCTCCAATAAATATATATATATTTTTTTGTTTTGTCACAAAGCTTCTGCCATCGCCCACACCTTTTCACCAACATTTGAATTACCCATTTAACATGTGCACAGATTAGTCACAGTAAACCTGTTCTGCCGTCTATAGCATTAGTAAACAGGCTGATCTAGAGCACCATGTGCAAATGCCAGAAGGTGACATTTGTAATTGCCAGCTTCAGTTCATTTGCGTGTTTGCTCTATGTAATTAGTAATCGTCACAAATAGGTTTTACTGTAACATCACATTAACTTTGTAGGTGCTAGTGTAGTGTATTTAAATATCATTAACCATGTGTAAGTCTCTACACCTATTCAAACGAGATTCACATCCCATTGAGTGTTTTACTTGTTAAGTGAGTTATAATTCATAATCATAGTGCCTGGAAATTAATGGTGAGGGTGAGGAGGAAGTAAATGGTCAGCAAATGGTGAAAACTATTCCAACGAATACCTACTAAAATAATAGATGTGTTTCATCAGCCAGTAAAAGTTCATTAGCACACTTCCCAGTCAGGCCTTGACATTCCATGAACCCCGCTGGTTTTATGCCCCAGTTAGTCTCTTGTCCTGGACAGGAGGACACAAAGGGACAAATATGTGTTCCCAGATTTTCTGGCTGACGTTTGGTTAAATGTTAGGTTTCTGTTTCCAGACATAACGGGCATCATCTAATGAGCCTCCTCAGAGCTGCTGCTTTTGTCTTCCTTTGAGAGACCAGCAGCTTGCGTCACTCTTATGCAGAGCCCAGTATAGTAACAGTACAGGACTGGAAACAGAAACGTTAGCTGTTGATCAAGTGGTGCCAAATGAAAATAGGTTGTATCACATTAGTTCAGTTAGCTCTTCAAACATTAATCTTCCTTGTTCCCACATAGATATTGAACTGATTCAGCAAGCAGAGGTGAAGCAGTGTGTCTGCAGAATAGCTATGCAGTTGCATGCAAGTTGGTTGTGTCTCTTAAATGGCATATGGTCTGTATAGATTTAAATGTGCAAAAACAGGTATTGGTTTGACAGCCACCTGCACCCCTACCTGAGACCAAGTCACACTGATGGAATTTACATTTTGCTGGCTACTCGGTTCCTTTTTCTAGAGATATATGGCATTGCCATTGTGATGTCCAAGCATTTCATGTTGTGTTATCTTGAAACTGCACTAGCTTTTGGTATTGGCAGCCCAAGTTGCATGGGTGTAAACTCCGCTTGTACCATCACTCCCTGCACGTGTCACACTGTGTGAAGGTGGTGCCATTTCTGAAATCCACTTGGGAATTTATTTAAATTGTGTTGCATATATTGGGATAGGTATAAATTGGCAATCTTTCAGTAAAGGATTTGAATCCTGTTGTTTATCGTTGAACAGATGTAATACATAATCACTTTTTATACTTCTAGACATGCTTTTGGAATAGTTTGCATGTTACTAAATTAGACGTAAAATCATTTGGCCGTCAACAACTTGTAAGCCGTCTTGAATTTATTTCAGTAACCAAAAGGTTGGTAAGGAAGTTGGGTAACAACCAATTGCTTGCCATCTTAAGCGTATAAACTAAACAGAACTTTGTTTCTTTTTTCTCCACAGCAAATCCAGTTTGCTGACCAGAAGCAGGAGTTTAACAAGCGCACCACCAAGATTGGCCGTCGCTCCCTGTCCCGCTCCATCTCCCAGTCCTCCACAGACAGCTACAGCTCAGGTAGGGCCCTTCAGCTGCTCCTTCTGCAAGGGCTTGGGCTGGCTGAACTCTACCCAGTTGGGTTACCTGTTATATTTTCAAAAATATGATAACTGACATCTACAGGAGGTCAAATGACAAAGGAGCCCTTTAGAACGGAAGAACATTAGAACCTCTGGATGACCGAGACATATTCCATTTTAACCATATCCTGTGACCATTTAGGGCTTTATTATTATATCTTGGTTTTATTTATTTCGAAATATGGAAGTGGTTGATTTTAGATGACTATTAAATATATATATATATATATATATATATATATACAGCGGAAACACTTACTACTTAGTGTAGGCCCAGTCTTCCTACTCCTAAGTTCTATGTTTAGAAATGAGTGGACATGTAATTTCTGAAGTCAACATGAATTAAAGTGCTTGACGCTTGTAATTTTGCAAATTTGTTTAATTTTTAAAGGAACATTTTAAAATAAATGCAAGCTATTCACTCTAAGGTCTTTAGAAATGAGAATTCTCTGCATGAGAAGCTCTTCAGTTTATTCATAAGATTTTCATAAATACAGCCCCACACTCTTACTCAACAACAATGATAGATGACATGCACAAACTTTCCCCTGAAAGTGTCTTAGCAGTTAAGCGGATAATCGTCAATTTTTAATAAAGCAGCATGGTTAACATGAGTGACAGTACAGTTATGAATTTCCATTGAGCCATTGTGGAGAGCTTAACACTAGTACCACAGTGTGCAGGCAGCCTCATTTAAATAAATAGTACATATTAGCAGTTTAATTTAAATAAATAATGCATATTAATGCACATGTCACATTTTTATTGGCCAAAGAAACAAAAATGTCAAGTTTTGTAAGACACATGGATTTAAGTAAGGGGTGTTTAAATTATTTATTTGTTTTGTATCACAACCAACCTTCTATTTTTCAGATGTCTGTAACTCTGATAGCTAGTTTCAGCCATAAAAAATATTTGACCTAGAAACCCTAGAGTAAAAAAGTAAAAATAAAAAAATGTGTGTTCCTTAGCCCCCTGCACTGTTAAATAATAGCAGTACTGTATATTTTTCAATTAATCACACATCAGAGGTCTTAAGTCAGCTAGGTAATAAGTTTCTCAACCTTTACTCTAGAGTGTTCTTTCTTGTAAACACTGCAGGGTGTTCTGTAACACAAAGCTGCAGTAGGTTTGATTTTGAATTTCATTGAAGTTGAGTTTTTCATTAGTTTCTCAGGTTTTAATCCGCTTTTTCAAAGACGCTGGTGTTCAAAACTTCTTAACCGCTGTGTGGTTTACCTTTTCTAATCGGAATGGCCATATTTCTTCATATTAAACTAATTACACTTTCAGCATTAAAATGTTTTATGTCAAAGTAATGTAGTCAGCAAGGTATGTAATGAGCTCCTGCTTTTATCACTCACTCGCTGAACCCCAGGAAGTTGAAAACAAGCCTTTATTGGCTGTATTTGTCTTCACACTTGAGTAAACTGAATGGTCAAAAGCAGATTAATAAGGTCAGGATCCCATTGAGTGAATAGCCTTTGGTGGAAAAACTATTTTAAGTTCTGCATGTTTTTTGTGGTATTTCAACTACAAACTGCAGTTCTGAGGTATTTAATGTTTGTCTCCTGACACTGTGTGCATACATCCATTTAAAATGCATGGCAGAGGATGCAGGATGATGCAGGCGGTGGTGGTGGGGGTTGCTGTTGCCTGGTCTTTTCTGTATCAAGCCTGTATTGGGGCTGCAGTGAGACCCCAGTGCTGAGGCCTTGTTGATTAACAGCTGTCTGTGCAGAGATGCCTACCCTGATGGCTTGGTCAGAGTGCACTCAACCAATATCGAGTAAGGACATCAGTTCTAAATCACTACAAGAATGGGGTAGAAAACACCAAACTGGAACCTGACAAACCACTTCACTTTCTAAATATTAATAAGCCCTTTTTTATACCATGAACGTAAAGCAAACATTGCATCCCAGGAAATAGGGGGGCACTGTTTTTAATGAAAACTGAACCAACCGATCTAGGAAAACCAGATATCTAACATTGTAAACAATTTCTACAGTTAGTAGTTGGCATTTGATTTTTTGTTGTTTTCCTGGTGTGTTTCAGCCGCCTCCTACACAGACAGCTCGGATGATGAGACCTCTCCGAGAGACAAGCAGCAGAAGAACTCCAAGGGAAATGGTGACTTCTGCATCAAAAACATCAAGCAGGCAGACTTCGGGCGGAGGGAGATCGAGATCGCTGAGCAAGGTACAAGGAGAGGGCTGAGGGCTGAGAACTGCCACACCCTCACTCCATTGGGGTCTAGGGGAAGTTACTCAAGTCTGTTCAGGAAGGCTGAGAACTGCCACACCCTCCCTCCAGTGGGGTCTAGGGGAAGTTACTCAAGTCTGTTCAGGAAGGCTGAGAACTGCCACACCCTCACTCCAGTGGGGTCTAAGGGAAGTTACTCAAGTCTGTTCAGGAAGGCTGAGAACTGCCACACCCTCACTCCAGTGGGGTCTAAGGGAAGTTACTCAAGTCTGTTCAGGCATGCAGTAAAAAAATAAAAATAAAGCTGTGTACTTATTTAATCTTTTAGAAAAGTTATATCTGCACAGTTATAACATAATGTAGTTGATCAGATTGGTAAAACCTTTAAATAATAAAAAAGTATAATGTGCTTGCCTGAAATATGTCACATTCTGGGATGCTGGTTTAAAAAATATATCTAGCAGGGTTGGGGTCAATTCCAAATGGAATTGGAATTTGTTGATAAATTCTAATTCAAGAATTGAAACTGGAATTTGAATTGAAAAAATCTTCTGGATACAGAATTGGAATTTGAATTGGAATGAGAGGAAATAATTTAATTCCATGAAATTCCACTCATTTTAAAAAGTCAAATGCCACATTTATTTTATACTGTATAATTTATATTTTTATATTATATCACTATAAACAATACCGATTGCAACAGCATTAATATATACTTTCAAATACTGTATCTTAAGCATGGCTCAAAGCTTTCAAAACTTTGTTTTTTGCATTTTTGTAATGAGATGTTTAAGAGCTACAGTCATCTTTAATTAATTGTTTTTCTTTATTCATCCGTTATTTAATCCTTTAGTTCTTCACTCCTATGTTGTTACATGCCACTCATTTTTAAAACTTTTATTTGTGAAATCCTCCTTCACTATAAACTTCTCCCAGTGAATTAAATGCAGTTCTTGAAGGGATTTGTATTTTTGTAAAAGCATTCTCCCCCAGTATCTCCTGTTAATGGTTATTCACCCTTATTTACTGGAAATTACAATATACCAAATTGCATAATTAGGTGTCTAATTATGTTTAGATATTTATTTTTATTAGTATTGTGCAGTACTAAAAAGCATTGTCATAATGTAATTGTAAATCAAATGGTAAAAAAAAAGCATAATGAATTTTGTTTATTTGTTGAAATTATTGTGGCATTGCTGTTTTAAATTTTGTAAGATTACTGCTGAAAAATACTATTTTACAATATTCAAGCTTTTAAATTAAGTATTTGTTTCTTCCTGGTTCTACTTTTCTTTATTGGATTTATTTTTATTTATTTATTTATTTCTTATCCATCAAATTTATTTTAAACTATAAAATATTAAGTTAGTTCCCTTGTTTCCTGTAGCAGGAATAGTTTATTGTGTCTGTAAGGAGAGATGTAATAGAGATCCCTATAGAGACCACACCAGTCTGAACACTGAAGAAAATATCAGTATTAAATCAGAAGTGAACAGCATACCGTACATACCCAGTATACAGGCTGGCTAGAACACTTACAAGAGATTAAAGGGAGTCATGTAAAGATAGCCCGACTGTCTGGTATGAGTCCAAGCTGGAGCTCACACCAGATTCCTTCATTATGATTCCCCCCCCCCCCCCCCCCAAGTCATGAACTAACAAAACTATCAAGGACTGCATTTCTAATCTGTTTCATAGCACAAAATCCACTGTGCTTTAGGTTTATGAAACGTGTATGACATGGCAGTATAGTGTAGAAAAAACTGGTAATCAAAAATGGCATATCGTGACATTCAAGATCATTATTGATGACTTGAGCCATTCTACAATGTTGGCAGCCAATCCTAGTGTCCACTTTTCCACATGTGCACGATTATGTAAGAGTTGTGTAATTTGTGTCCGTGCATCCATTTGCATGGTAAAGGATGCAGGATGATGCAGAAGCTGTGTGTAGGCGGTGGTGGTGGGGGTTGCTGTTGCCTGGTCGTTTCTGTATCAAGCCTGTATTGGGGCTGCAGTGAGACCCCAGTGCTGAGGCCTTGTTGATTAACAGCTGCCCGTCCTGCCTGTGCAGAGATGCCTGCCCTGATGGCTTTGAGGAAGCGAGCTCAGGGAGAGAAGCCACTGGCTGGAGCAAAGATCGTGGGCTGCACTCACATTACTGCACAGACTGCTGTAAGTACAATAGATCCCCTTATTAACCAGCTTTGTCTGTTTTTTACAGGCACAAGCTTGATTTTTCCAATAAGAAAGATAGAGATGTGTATTCTTACAGAATATAAATTACATTTGTTACCCGTTAGTCCACACGCTCTATCGCATTGAATTTCTTTTTTTCTCAAAATAAAGGAAGTTGTTGTTGAGAATGAGTTTCTTCATCTAGTAAAATTGTATTAAGGGACTGGTTAATGGGCATATTTGTATAAAGCCTACAGCAGCTACAGTAGAAACAAACACAAATGCACCAAATGTCCCACTGTACTGAATG
Organism: Acipenser ruthenus; assembly: GCF_902713425.1. Taxonomy (NCBI): domain Eukaryota; kingdom Metazoa; phylum Chordata; class Actinopteri; order Acipenseriformes; family Acipenseridae; genus Acipenser; species Acipenser ruthenus. Next base: position 11,574,721 of record NC_081202.1, read on the forward strand.
TATCGCTTGCCTCCAAAGCTAAAAATGAACTGAAATAAGGATGCTTATAATATTTGTTACAGCCCTTTCCATAAGGGTAATGTGCACGCTATAACATAGCATGGGACAGTTTACTGTGATGTCATCTACCCCAAGAGGGACACTATTCACAAAGCTTTAACTTCTGATGTATTTAAACTAAGTATAATCAAATGTCATGATTTTGCCCAGGCTTTGAGTAAACCTTCTCAAAATACCTTATGGTGTTAAGCTTTGTGAATGGGGCTTAATATAACCAAATGTACTTCTTGTGTATTATTTTTTTGTCCAGCAGGCAGCAGTGTTGCTTTCTCAGCGCACTACATGATGAAATATGCAATGGTATTTTATTAGTGTATGAAACCAATCAGCGTTTTCTGTAAAATGTTTTGTTAGATTTAGTTATTTTAAATATGCTGTTGCTTGTTCATCACACAGCAATCCAGCTGGCCATTGTAATCCCTGTTTTCCATTGAACAGTTTAAAGGCTTTTGGCTAATTCACTAATTCTTTATTCTGGAGTGGATCCCATTAGTAAAACTGAGTCCTGGTGATTTTGATTCACGTTAGCTCTCCAAAAGCGTTCAGTGTTCTGTTTCCAATGACGTGTGTGTGTGTGTGTGTGTGTGCCTCCCGCCCTGCAGGTCCTGATGGAGACACTGGCTGCCCTGGGTGCTCAGTGCAGGTGGGCTGCCTGTAACATTTACTCCACTCAGAATGAAGTTGCAGCTGCCCTTGCTGAAGGTGGTAAGTTTCCCTTTACTTTCTCTTGCTGTCCACCGACTCATCAGGCTGGAGCTGAGAGTGGTGGGAATGGGCCTGAAGCTGACGCATTAGGGCTAAGGTTGAATATGAACTCTGGCCTGAACACTTATTCTGGGTCTACCTAAAAAACATGGATGCAAAGGCTTTTGGGTGTAGCATCTTGGCTAAATCATTCCTATTATTGTACTAAAATAACAGAAAGAAGCACCTCCTACCTACAGGTCAAGAAAGGCAATAAAAACTTCATCATTTTCAGTACTGAACCTCACACAGAAAAGTGCAAGTTGTTCATACAATACACTCTCCAGTTATTTCAGACTTTTGTCAAGTTTCTACTTGGTGTAATTTTGTAGTTGGTAAACTGGACTTGAAGTGTTGGAGTACCAAATTAAGACATGCTTTAATATGCAAAGGCACATGCTAAATACTGACTGTCGCTGTGCTGTGTCTTGTGCACCTTGCATACTTGTACTCTGTCCCTGACAGTATCCTCCAAAACAATTATCAAAATGCAGTAATCAGTTCACACTAAATTAAACTGACTGTATTTCATTTCGTAGAGCTGTGAATAAGAGAATACACATTGCATTACCTTTTCTTTAAATAGGCAGTGTAAGTATAATAAAATCATAATAAAGTTGTCTGTTTTTAAATCTGAATACAAATTATGCTTCACTGACAGTGAAGATAACAACCTTAATAAGTTAAGTCTGTGTATTTTTACCTAACACTTTTTTCTGCTCTGAAGTATTTTTTTCCTTTTTTTTTTTTTTTTTTTTTTTTGCTGATGGCGATTTGTATTTCGTTTGTTTTAGCTGTGAGAACCTGCGTACAGAGCTGTTTTTGTTTTTACTGGTTATGTGGGGGCCATGAGGAATATTCTCATGGCGTAAAATGAATGAGAGACCAGGGGGCAACGCTACCTCGGGGTACCGCGTGGTGTCTCATCTGTTGTGCTACGTTCCTGTTGGTCATCACCCACTTTCCAATTTCTGTATGGTAGGGTTTGCTGTGTTTGCGTGGAAAGGTGAATCGGAAGACGACTTCTGGTGGTGTATTGACCGGTGTGTCAATGTGGAGGGGTGGCAGCCCAACATGGTATGTGCCCTCGGAGCATGCTGTTTTTACCCAAGCACCCCTAGGACAGTAATTCTGATATGTAGTTGTTTTGTTGTTGCCTTTTGGTGGTAGATGCTTTTGTTGCTGCACTGTAATGCCCTCTAGATCCTCAACATTGTCAATGTCAGAGTTCATAGTAGAGGAAATGCGTGACATTTTTGTCCCCTCAATGTTCAGATTCTGGATGATGGAGGTGACCTCACTCACTGGATCTATAAGAAGTACCCCAACATGTTTAAGAAGATCAAGGGAATTGTGGAGGAGAGTGTCACTGGAGTGCACAGGTGGGTCAGAACAAACTAACAGACTAAACCAGCAGTGCCTTTGTTGTATCATGGAACCAGGTCTTTTCATTGGACACTGGTTTTCAAATTCATTTGTAACAATACGCCCTGCTCTTTTGTGTGTGTTAACTATCCAAGTCGAACTGAAATAAACAGTTACTTGTGTAGCAAATATCCATGTTGTTGTTGACAGTTATAGTATTAGTGATCGCATTAGTAATATAAATACAGTGGAGGCACCCTTGCATATGTCCTTATCTGTATGTCACATGAGTGTTTTACATATGTAGAGAACTGCTTATTATAAGTTGTGTAAGTACATATGTCACACTTTTTATATAAATCTATGGAAATGCTTATTCTTTCCTTGTTTTGTTTACTTTTATTTTCACTTTAGGTTGTACCAGTTGTCTAAAGCTGGGAAGCTGTGTGTCCCAGCCATGAACGTGAATGACTCTGTAACCAAACAAAAGTTTGATAATCTTTACTGCTGTAGGGAGTCCATCCTGGATGGGTAGGTACTGCACTGCTTGAGCATCAAACATTTCAGAGCTGGCTTTGATAGCAGCAGGCATACAGCAGTGAGCATGTGTGTGTGTGTTTCTCACTGAGCTGAGAGGTTGTGTTGACTCGGATGGAGAGCATAATGTTTGATGCTTTTTATGTCAACTTGATACCTCTTTCCTTTATGGATTTTCAAGCATGAATCCGTTTGCAGACAGTTGACAATGTGAGGTGATGCTGTGGGTGAGGGAATCAGTCAGACCCCACAAAGAAAATCAACATTTCCAAACACAATAATGTCTCCATTTATTTTTTTTTCCTTAGTCTTAAAAGAACGACAGATGTGATGTTTGGAGGAAAGCAGGTGGTAGTGTGTGGATACGGAGAGGTAAATGCTCTACAACAATATATTGTGGTTTTAAATAACTCAATACGGCCAACAACACACACACATCACATCAACACACACATCAACTAGCAACATGGTCCACTGATATGGCTGGGGTTGAACAACCCGCTTCTGCTTTTGTTCCCTTTTCTGTCTGTTGGCGTTGACTGTGCTTAGCTTTTATATTTTGAGATTACTGTGAAAGAGCGTACTGACCACACATTTTGATAATGCCATTTGATAAAATAAGCAATAATCATCATTATGTGTTAAGGTCACTTTGCACAAACTGGAAAAAGGTAGAGCATCTTGCTTTTGGGCACTAGATGGCAGCATATAATAAGGCATGAACACTTCACTTGTGTTCTGTAAAAGGAACCCATTATAATCTGCCTTGCCATTTGCATTCAAATTTGAAGAAAGAAATTTGATGCATTAGGGTAGGTGCTTTTTTACATGAAGCAAAAGATATAGATATTTTGACACTTCTGAACAAGACATGACCTATGACATTTCCTTGTGGTCTTTTCATGTCCCTGCAGGTTGGAAAGGGGTGCAGTGCTGCCCTGAAAGCTATGGGCTCCATTGTGTATGTCACTGAGATAGACCCCATCTGCGCACTGCAAGCCTGGTAGGTATTTTATTGCAATAACAAACAAGCCAGGAAATAATCCCAGAGGGAAGAGGCGAGATCACAGGTGTATGTTTGAGGCTTTTCCAAGAATGAAACAGCATTGCCAGCAGTTCTGAGTTAATATCTTGGCTCACTGTGCTGCAGGTGGCCGAAGGTTCCTTCTCTGTGTTGGTCTTAATGATCTGGGAACAAGCAGTCCAGAGAGATATGATGGGCAAATGCAGTGGGCATTCTCAGTATTTTTATAATGGCTTTGAAACTGACCTACATTCCTTTCAGAGCCTATATGCACAGAAGTAAATATACTAAAAGGTAGCTTTTGTCTTTCTTTTAAAAAAAGACGGCTCTTTCCTCATTTTTTGTGTTCCATTCCTTGAGATTTGTTTTCTTTCAGCATGGATGGTTTCAGACTGGTGAAGCTGAATGAAGTCATCAGACAGGTGGACATAGTTATCACTTGTACAGGTGAAGTGAATATGTTGAGTTATCACTATGTATGTATGTATGTATGTATGTATGTATGTATGTATATGTATTTTGTTTTTTCCCCTGCCACGTTCGGTGTTGCCAATTTAAAAAAAAAAAAGTAAATGCCTTTTTAAAGCTACCTTTCATCATAAATATATTAAACATAAAGGTTGTAGCCGTGTCTCTATCAGTCCACCTGGTGTCCCACTTTGGGTTTTATGGGTCTTATCAGGAGCACAATCAATTCTATGCTATTATTTTGTACTTTTAATACAGCTTCTACTGAAGTAATCTACACAGAGCTTATTACCACAGTTCATCCTTAATTGGTTAACAGAACAGTTTAATCATAGAACAGTGTTGGAGATGAACAGAGAAATAGTCAGTTAGCATGATTGATTGAAAAAGCCTATTTTAACTGAAGGTTCCTCAGTGGAATACCACCATCTTCAAATTAGAGAATAAATTCAGTCACCCAGCTGTTTTTATTCATCCCCAAAGATTAGTGTACAACAAAGCAGATTGACAGCAAGCCCTAGATCATGAAACACATTTATTTAAATAGATTTCATTAAAAATGAAATTGAATGTTAATATTCTGGGTTTATCTAGTAGAGGTGGGTTGTCAGGGGATTCGTTGTGCGGTCCATGACCCGGCTCCTCGGAGATACTGGATTTAGTGGACAGGTGTTGCAGCCTATAGAGAAGTAACAACTGGCTTTGGTTGAGGAGGAAAGAGGCCGATTGGGGACCTCAAAAGGTAATGGAGAAAGTTAACATCAATGAAAAGGAATGGAGATCTAAGGTAAGTAAACTGAGCTGGGTTGGGTGGGGGTGGAGGAGAGGAGTGGTGCTGGGATGCCAGCATCACTGTCAAGCCTTCCCGAGGTGGTGTGGGCTTGTCGACGAAACACAAAGGACAAGAAGTGCCCCACCCAGCCCATTCCAGCCTCACTTTGGTTAATCCTTGGAGCCAGCATCGCCGCACGCGTTGTGTGTGCTGATGCACCAGGAAGGGTGCAAATAGATCCCTGGAGCCAGCATTACACTTCGGCCATCAACAGCGGGCCAGTAAGAAATCCTTGTTACTTGGTGGTGGAAAAGCGCTGAAGGCTCATATTCCAGTGAAGCTACGTCTTGGTTGGTCCCCACCACTACTGTTTTATATGTGCGAAAGCCGTCTCTGATATTAGCATGAAGTAAATATCAGCAAGTACTTGTGTAAAATAAATAAATAAAATAAAATGAAAATCAGTAAAACAAAAAACAGTGTTTTTCTGAAATTCATACAAATATGTTTTGTGTCATTAGTGCCATAGTGACAGTGAGAAGAAAAGGGCCTGCTTAGAAATGAGAAAAAACACCAAAACAGTGTCAGCTTTCAATTTATCAAAAATATTGTGTTACTCGTGTTTCTTCATTTTCTGTTTCCTAATTGTCCTCAAAATTGACTGCAAGCACAGGTTTCAAATGTATATTGACCTAAAACATTAAAGCTTACTAAATGTGTGAATCCAGTCATTAAAAAAATAATAATAATAAATTAATAATAATAATAATAATTAATTAGGCAAATAGACCTTTCAAATTGTTTGTGGCACACTGATATTGTTTATTAAGTGTTGAGGCTGTTTGGCAAACAGTGGTTGTGCTGAGATGTGGTTTTGAATCTGTTTCAGCCATTCAGAGCACTTTGTTTTCCTAAGTCAGTTTATGAAATGCAATACTATAAGTGATTTGAACAATTTGAAAAGCAATACAACAGGACAGTTTGAGTAAAATACTACGCCATTTATGATGTGTTGTGTTAGTTTACAATTTAAACCTTTACTGTATTAAAATAAACCAGGTACCCAATCAAACTACAGAGGAGAAAAACTCTGTTCTGTACAGTAGAATATATATGATTTCTTTTAGAATTGATTAATCTGTAATCTGTAATCTAGACAGAGTGAGTTTCCAACACATCAGCAGTTGATTATAATGATGATGTTCGCCATTTCTTAGTGATTTGGAGGTACCAGAACATAGCACCGGTGTTTGTTTGTTAGTTAATTTAATTAATTAATTAATTAATTAATTAATTAATTAATTAATTATATATTTTTTTTTATTTAGGTAATAAAAACGTTGTGGTAAGGGAATACTTAGACCGTATGAAGAATGGTTGCATTGTCTGCAACATGGGACATTCCAACACTGAAATTGACGTGGTAAGCACTGGCAGCTGGCTGCTTGAAAATTGATTTTGTCTATCCTAGATTAAGGTTATATAAAGATTATTTTCTCACTTGGTTAGGAATAACTGTTTAATTTTGGATTCAATGTTGAACACCGTTAACCCTGGTGTGGGTGTGTGTGTGTGTGTGTGTGTGTGTATGTGTTTCATCTTCGCTCTGTGTTTCAGGCCAGTCTGCGCACTCCTGAGCTGACCTGGGAGCGTGTGAGGTCACAGGTGGACCATGTGATCTGGCCTGATGGCAAGAGAATAGTGCTACTGGCCGAGGTAATTGCTTGCATTTAGCTGAAATGAGAAGAACATGTTCAGATGGGGAAAACTCTTGTGTCAGATATAAACAGTGTTGCTATTAAAAAGTAAATCCAAAGGAATTGGCATTACAGAATGTAATAACAGGTTTCATTCAGTTACAGGTCATAACCATAACAGAGTTAAAGACAGCTGGCTTCGACATTTAGAAACTACTAAAACAAAAAGGTGTCGCTTGAGAAGAGTGACGGGAGAGCAGGGTCATCCTAGCCAGGCGTTGAGGGCTGCTCTCTAGACTTTGTTTTCATTTACAGTAGACGTTTTTCATCAAGAGGACTACATCAGATAACATATCATCTCATTCTCTATAAAATTATTATTTAAAAAATTGGCAAATGTTCTGTACTGTTTAAGACTTGCATTTACTAATTTGTCTACATCTTCATTCAAGAACATGAGCATGACCTCGCTGTCTGTTTGCAGGGTCGTCTGCTGAATCTGAGCTGCTCTACAGTTCCTACCTTTGTGCTCTCCATCACCGCAACCACCCAGGTATGTACTTTTCAACCTGGGTACAAAAATGCACACACTATTAATCCTGCAACAGTGTTGAAATACATGCTACTGGGTCATGGTGGAGAAACCAGATATTTGTATGTGTGCATTTTATGGATGTTTTCCTTGAAACACAGCCTTTCCAGTGTAATTTACAGTATGGCAAACCTAAACTGCCAATGGAACGGTAGGGTGGTAAATATGTATTGCCCATGTAATGGGTGGATGCTTATCTAAAAAGGTTGCATACTCCTAAATTCTGGTGTTCCTCCCCTTCTTTCCCCAGAACTGTAGAATATGACCATCAGGCTAAGATGACTGCGGTGTAGACATTGGCTATTGTTTCAGCACTGGAGCTTGGTGGTGGTGCTACCATGCAGCCCCAGAACTCAGTTGACTGTTTTTTTCTCAAGCTCTCTTTGTTCCCCAGGCACTGGCTTTAATAGAGCTGTACAATGCTCCAGAGGGCCGTTACAAGCAGGATGTCTACTTGCTGCCGAAGAAAATGGGTAAGAAAGTGCCTTGAGACCTGTTATGATATATATACTACAGAGAAAGATTGTGAACCCCAATGATAATTATGGAAATTCCATAGTTTTACCATGATCGCCTTCTTGAATCAAAACCAGTCTTTTCTTAAATATCCAATAGGGTTTATATTAACCAATTCCATGTCTTTATAATTAGATTCAGGGTATGTGAAAAAGTAAGTGAACCCCTAGTTTTATCAGCTCAATTAAGGGGATAATTAGAATCAGGTGTTAAAATAATTAAGTAGATCTTCAGGGGTGAGTTTGGGAGGCCCCACCCTATGTAAAGATCAGAAACTTTGTAAGTTTGGTCTTCACCATACAGGTGTGTGGAAACACATCATGCCACGATCAAAAGAAATCTCTGAGGACCTCGGAAAAACAGTTATTGATGCTCATCAGTCTAGAAAGGGTTACAAAACCATTTCTAAGGATTTGGGGCGCCACCAATCTACTGTCAGACAGATAGTCTACAAATGGAGAAAGTTCAAAATCACCAAAATCTCTTCAAGAACAAACCGGAAAATCATCAAGGAAGTCACAAAGAACCCCAGAGTAACATCCAAGGATCTGCAGGCCACTCTCGCCTTGGTTAATGTGATAGTTGAATGTCTCAACTATCAGAAAAAGACTGAACAAGAATGGTGTTCATGGAAGTATAGCCAGGAGGAAACCACTGCTCTCTAAAAAGAACATTGCTGCCCATCTGAAGTTTGCCAAAGAGCACATAGATGATCCACAAGACTTCTGGAACAATGTTCTTTGGACAGACGAGTCAAAAGTAGAACTTTTTGGCCTCAGTGAGAAACTTTATGTTTGGCGAAAACCAAACACTACGTTCGAACAGAGAACCTCATCCCAACCGTCAAGCATGGTGGTGGGAGCGTGATGGTTTGGGGCTGGTTTGCTGTCTCAGGACCTGGACGGCTTGCCATCATTGACACAACCATGAATTCTGCATTGTATCAGAAGATTCTAGAGTTGAATGTCAGGCCATCCGTCCGTGAGCTAAAGCTGAACCGAAAGTGGGTCATGCAGCAAGACAATGATCCTAAACATACAAGCAGATCTACAAAAGAATGGCTGCAGAAGAAGAAATTCTGCGTTTTTAGAATGGCCTAGTCAAAGTCCGGACCTAAACCCCATCGAAATGTTGTGGCAGGACCTGAAGCGAGCTGTCCATGCAAGGAAGCCCTCAAATGTCACCGAGTTGAAGCAGTTCTGTAAGGAGAAATGGGCCAAAATTCCTCTAAACCGATGTGAGAGACTGACCAACAGTTACAGGAAACACTTAGTTGAAGTCATTGCTGCTCAAGGGGGTGCCACCAGTTACTGAATCTAAAGGTTCACATACTTTTTCACACATGGATGTTGAATTTTGAATGATTTGTGGATAAATAAATGTTGAAAAAGTATCATGGTTTTTGTGTCATTGTTTAATCAGGTTATCTTTATCTATTAGGACTTAGATTAAGATCTAATAACATTTTAGGTTTGAAATATGTGAAAATCCTAAGGGGTTCACAAACTTTTTCTCGGCACTGTAGTACTGTTTTACTGTTTTGATATTTTATTAAAACAGAAAATAGAAATGAATTTATTTTGTGTAGGAAAATTTTGTAATGAGAGGTATGTTACTGCAAACACAGTAAACAATAGGATATATTATTATTGCACAACCTCCGTGTTCAATCCCCCCCACCCCCCAAAGTCTTTATGTGGAATCAGCTTTTTACAATACACAGAGATAAATGGAAGTAGTTATTTTTGCTTGTTTTTGTTCTTTGCTTTCGTAACATATGCAATCACACAGTCACACACACTCAGATATGTATACTCATAAATATTTTTGGTTGGACCAATACAGACAAGCAGGCAGCTGCATGCCTGCATTAGTGTGGCTAGTAAATTATTCATAAACTGAACAGACTTTCACTATTAACTGAACAGTGGTAAGGGAAAGGGTATCTGAAAATATTGATTTTGTTTTTTCTATAGATGAGTACGTGGCGAGCCTTCATCTTCCAACATTCGATGCACATCTTACCGAACTGACAGATGAGCAAGCAAAGTACCTGGGCTTGAATAAAAACGGGCCCTTTAAGCCAAATTACTATAGGTAAGAATACACTTTCTGATCAGAACAGGCCTGCGCTGTAATAGCTGTATAAACAATTGTTTACAGTCACATTTATATATTTTTTTTTTTTTCGATGACCTTGCAGTGGCCAGGAATTTACCATTTGTTTTGACTTTAGAATGATAATGTCAATACAGACTTGTGTTTGTTATACTTGTAGGATAATCTGGACAAACTTTAGCTGCCAGTACAGCAGCACATGTTTCTTTTTATTAGTTGTATCCTAAATCCAATATGATACAATTTCATTAATTTAGCACTGCTTACCAAGAAACCTTTCAAAGAGCTTCACAAACAAGAACAACGTACAGTACAAACTGAGAACCCTGCTGGTGTGTGCTTGTTAAAGATTCATACAGAAGCTGTGCCAGGTCTCTGGTGCTGTGGCTTATTTTTCTCTGAGCAGCTGCACTTCACTGCTCCAAGCACGAATGTAGTAAATATAGTATTTTCCATTTTAGTATTAAATACTGTTTTATTGGAGAACAATGATTTTATAGTCATTTTATTGTGTCTGTACACCAGTAAGGATTGCACAGTGGCTTCATTTTTAACATATTTTTTTAGTTTGTTTTTTTTATGCTTCTTGTTAGGTTCCAGAAATGACTTTCTTTTTCTTCTTTTTATTTAAGATATTAGCCTTCTGTAAAAAATAAAAAATAACAGACCAGAAGAACAACAGCGACCAGAACAAGAAAAGAAGCCTTTCAAAGCTACTGTACAGGATTTAAGAAGCTCATGATTTTAAAAAGCTGGACTTCACAGTGAAGCAGACACACAGCACATTGAGAGTTTTATTTATTTTAACTGGAATATTGTAATCTAACCTGAAGGCAGCCCTGGCTGCTGGGTCACTCCTAGATGTGGCTTGAGGAGGTTACATGAATTCATTTTCTCTTGCGTATTTTGTCAGTTGTAAGTAATCCATTAGAGGTGTTATTGTAACCCTAAAGAGAGATATTGGAAACAAAAAACAAAAAAAATGTGTGAGGCGATTTATTTTATTTTACATTTTATGATGCACAAGTTTCAGTCTTATCATCTTTATTTTCTGTTTGCAGGAGTGGGGGAGGGCTGCATTCTTACTGTCTGAACCACAGATCAATAGATTCAGATTTTATTTGTTTTAAAGCTCATGTTGTTCTGTTCCAATATATTTGAGAGAAGTTTGCACAAGTAAATTGGCTAATGATATTATTCATGCTTTGGTTATTGTCCCCTCCTCTCTGTGAGACCAACACTAAATGTGAAAGGTACCTACCGACAGCACTACGTTTTTAAAGTTCACTGCTGCTTTTAAAACCTTTCTATGGTCCTATATGTCATTTAGAATATATCCAGATTAATATAAAATATATTTAATATATCAGTGTTCAACCAACATGATACAACACTCTCTCTCTCTCTCTCTCTCTCTCTCTCTCTCTCTCTCTCTCTCTCTCTCTCTCTCTCTCTCTCTCTCTCTCTGTCTCTGTGTCTCTTTCTCTGTCTCTTTCTCTGTCTCTGTCTCTGTCTCTCTGTCTCTGTCTGTCACTATATATATATATACACACACACACACACACACACACACACACACACACACACACAAGCAGAGAAAACATGAACTGTACAGTGGGGGATTCTCTAGTTGCTGAATTGAACATTAGTATGGCTAGGGGTGCTGCCTTCTCGATTACAAAGAAAGTGTTTTCCTTGATTCTGCAATGTCATCATTTTACCTTTTTGTTAAATCATTTACAGTATCTTGAAAAAAAAACTGAATAGTTAAGGGAGCTGTAGTTTGTAAGTGAATTGCAGCTTACATAATGCATTAGTTTAGTACAACTTTAATTACTAGCTCGGATGAGTAACTTTGTTTGCATTTAACATAACCCATCACTAATTAAACATCATGTACACTACATAGTATTTTTAGTAAAAAGGTTTTAATGTGTTACTTTTACACCAGAGGCTGGGCATCACAAGGCAAGACAAAACCAGAACACCAATTGGTGCGACCTGCTATTGACATGTATCATCGTTTCCGATTAAAATCCATTGTGTAGGGGATGATGACCTTCCCATTAAATTATAGAAGTGTGCACTGTCCTATATAAAACTTAGTCTACTACAAACAACATTTGTATAGGTACTGTCCCGTTAAACCTTTAAAAGTAAGTTTTAAACTAATGTAAATTAATTTATATGCATCAATACACAATCTTGCTTTACAAAGAAGACATTATTAGTATTAGTGTTACAGCAAGAGTCTTTGAACTCCTTCCTGGATACTTTAACATTTGTCTTATTTAGGTTCACAGTACTCTGTGAATTCGAAAATAATAGTAAAAACAAATGATAATAATTATTAGTAAATTTACTTGTGCTAATTTTAACCCATCCTTATAAAGTGGATAACAATTATTTGTTTGCAAGTAAAAATCTCTGTTTTCTTAACTTATTTTACCTTACATTGTTCACTCCTATTTTTTTTTTTTTTTGCTGAAATTTATCTCAGGATCACAATCTGCGTGTGACCAGTAATCATTTATGTAACATTAAGCAGAGAGGGCACCACCAGCATCTTGTTAAGATTTAAGAACTTTGAAGAAAAAACAAACAAATCAGATGTATTTATCATTATAAATCTGTAGTACAAAAACAACAAAATTTGACATTTTTAATTTTTCTGAATGATGTTTTAAATATTTCAAGTGATTGTAGTAGATGAGCAATAATGAACCTGTAATCTTTAAGCATAATAAATTGTTAAAAAAAAACAAAAAAAAACTCTTGGTATTTCTCTGAACACAGATATATAAAGATAGATACAAAGATGACCTCATATTACCATCCTCTTCTTTGGCATGCATGTTTGTTTTGTTTTGCTTCTTGCTGTACTGTTGCAGTATATCTTATAAAAACTGTGTGTTTCTAAAACTACACATCATAGGGAAAAAAGACATTATTACAGAGAAATGACAAATAACAGGACAACATTAGAACTGAGTGTTCATAAATTTCCACTGACAACGTTCTTGTTAACAAGAATCCAATAATTCAAGCATGTGCTGTGTTAATGTAATTTCTTCACATGGTGTGTTGTAAATGTATGTATGAACTATACTTTTATTACTGTGCTATTCATTTAATCTTGTTTTTCAGCTAATACCATAACATTGTATACTGCACAGTACAACATTTGTATTGTTTGATATTTATCACTAGTTTCTAAAAAACATTGAGGTTATCGGTGGCTTTACAGAGTACAGTGATTCTAGTATACTGCCCTCCAACAAGTATTATTAGTTGCTCTGTTGCTCCTTAGAGCAGGGGTCTCCAACCCTGGTCCTGGAGAGCTGCTGGGTCTTCTGGTTTTCAGTTACTTAATATACCAATTATTGGCTTAATCAGTCAAGATGACCAGGTGTTCCAGATCTTTCGCCGTTGATGACAGACACCTATGAACCCTGAGGATGTGGTGCTCTCTGGGACCAGGGTTGGAGACCCCTGATTTAGAGGGTAGTATGTGTGTTTTATATATTCAGTATCAGGTGATCAAAATCTAATTTATAATGCAAGAACATGAAAGTTAATCAACATTCCTAGAACCTGTTCTCCAAATGGGCCAGAAGAGTATCATTCGAAGAAGCGGCGGAGTATTTTAGCAGAGGCAGAGCCACATCGCTAGAAACCCAATGTACTGAAAACTGGGCTTTTCCATGGTGCCCCAAAGTACTGCCATCAGTGCAATAGACCTGGTTAGACAGACACATTAGAAAGGTAAAAGATGGAAGATTTGTTAACATTTACTGTATAAATAACATTATACTTGACAAGATCATGACCAAGGATGCTACTTTTCAATAATGATAATAAAAAAAAAAAATCTTTTTAAAAATAATTAATTAAAAATGTGATTTAAAATTAAATGCTTTTCCCCAGTCACAATATAGATACTTAAGCAATAAAGTTAAGTAACAATTAACACGCTTGTACAATTAACATGTTTGTTTATCTAAAGCATGACAGGAAAGCAATCAAGTGGTTCCCATTATTAGTGACACATTTCAATTCTAAAAAATTAACTTACTGTGGATGTTTGATTCACATTGACAGAAGGTCTCTGTACCTTTACAGTAGACACTGATTGTAAAAAAGATAAAATTAGGAATTTGAGACAGAATTCTGAATAGAATTAAAGGTGACAATGTGGAGTCACGTGACATGGCAGGCAAGTTCGGGTTCTCACTATTTCCATTCAAATTTAAATCTCCCCACATTGAAAACAATTTAAACAAATATGCGTATTACCTTTTAGACCTTTAAATGGATGCTACTAGCCCTTTAAGGTCCCATCTGCACTTGTGGCAGAGGAGTCGACAGCACTCGAGCATGTGAGCATGTTGAGCCAGTGAACTATTTAAAATATTGTATTTAAAGGTGAAGTTTAACCTTCAGGGATTGCCACCACGGCTACTGCTGCTTTAGCTAGCCTTGGAGCACATGCTGCAAGCAGGATATAATGTATGCAGAGTGTGGAAGTATCTTGAAAAAAATAAAATGGTTTTCAAAGGGGGCGCAGAGAATATGTATGTGACAGAGGACAATTGCATTTGAATTCAGGTATAAACCTATGGGAAAGATTTGAAAGCCTAACCGATATAATGTATTTGCATTCCGTTACCACTAAAAATACCACTGTTTTCTGTAAACTTTTACTGAACAGTACAGAAAGCAGCAGACAAGTGAATGTTGAAAAATAAAATAAAAAAAAAAAAAAAAACATGTTTTGTTCATTTGGCCCTTCTATTAAATGTATGACTGTTTATTGAGAAGCAAAGAAATAACTAATGGTAATGCAAATCTGCCTCTTTTAGGGTTTACTTATTATTATTATTATTATTATTATTATTATTATTATTAATAATTAGTCATTTAGCAGATGTTGTATCCAAAGTGACTTAGAGACGGGGGGTGAGTTATGCATCAACAACTGCTGCAGAGTCATTTACAATAGAGCCTCTGTTTTATGTCTCATCTGATGGACACATTATATTATCTGAAAACTTAAATAAGGGGAGAAAAGAAGGGGGAAGAAATGTATAGATTCCCACAGGGGTCACACTTCTGTCTAAATCTTCAATGTATATTCTTTCCCCATTGATTCAGTATTTTACACTTTTCTGGAACTAAGCTGAGAACAACCTTAAAAGAACTATCATGTATTAGAGTGTTGACAGTATAACATAATTAGGCAAATGCATTTATGATCATCACAGGTGAGCAGAGCTCGGGTGAAAATACTGCAGCAGAAAGACCATAATAAATATATAGTATACTGTACTGTATATATGGTGAGAGAGAAACAGAGGCTACTTCAAGAACTTTCCAAACTTTCATTAAACACTGTTGTTACCCCATGAATGAGGAGTCCCCAAATAGGTATGTTTATAGAATATTCTGTTCTTATAACAAGTCCAATGCATGGAAAAGTACTATAAGCAATGCAGTGAATTCGCTCAGTGCATGTGTTGTGATTTTATTAAATCCATTAAAAACAGTAAGGGGTAGAAATATCTTTCCATAACACTGCACCATGTATTGCTCTGAATTCCCTGACCTCAGCTGCAGTGACCCACAGTAGCTCCTCCATTATGCAGGATAAATGTGGGCTTGTAAGAGCATCCATTAACCACCACAACCCTTCCATTCACCTGACCTCTACAACGCATTGCATGGAATAGATGTTTCCCAGTTCCTTTAAGATTGCATTTGACTTTCAGGAGGCAGCTTAATAAGAACAATCACATCTTGATCTTGAGTTTAAATTGCAGCACAGACAACTGATTCCCTGAGTGACCTTGAGCAGGTCACTTCCCCTCTTCGTATTTTTAATTCTTTCTTCAAGAGACCCGTGCACTGGACTCCGAGTCTCCTGCTTTCTTCAAGAGAACCGTGCACTGGACTCCGAGTCGCCTGCTTTCTTCAAGAGACCCGTGCACTGGACTCCGGGTCGCCTGCTTTGTTCAAGAGACCCGTGCACTGGACTCCGAGTCGCCTGCTTTCTTCAAGAGACCCGTGCACTGGACTCCGAGTCGCCTGCTTTCTTCCACAAGTTATTCCACATTTGTTTTGTGTAAAATTGTTCCTCAGGTTGTTAATAAGTCTCTCCCTTTTGTTAGTGCAGAATTTACTTTTTGCTAAATGCATGTTTACTGGGCCTAAGAGAAAATTTTATTTTTTTTTAAGTTTTAGAAATCTGACTCCAATATGGACTAAAATACTTTTCTTTGGTTGGCTATGCAGTTCTGTTCTCAAATTAAACTTATAAGCTAATAGAGTATGTATTGTAACGTAATTGAAGGATTTCTGATTGTGGAGTGTGGTTTCCAAGCTTTTCAACAGGAATTCTGCAACTGATTCCCTGAGTGACCTTGAGCAGGTCACTTCCCCTCTTCGTGATTGAGTGCCACCAAGCCAAACTAGGTGCAAAAGGGACCCCAATGTACAGAACTGCACGGTGAGATTCACTTATTGATTTCCACATATCGAGGATTTAGAACCAGAGGGATGTAAGTGACATTTTCATAATTTTACAGGAGAGCATAAATAAATGTTTATTGTGTTCAATTGCCAAATTTCAGTACATGCACAGTATCAGTATAATTTTGAAGAACATTAAAGAGTTTATAATATTTCTGAATTTGAAAATTCAAAAAGTAAGACTAGCACCAGAAATTTTGCTTAAAAGTTAGATTTTCCATAAGACACTGAAATGAATACCCATTGCAGATAAGTGTTGTTTTCTTCACTAGTTCTATCCCAGACTTGTTTTTCTTCAATTTAATAACAATTGATAAATCAACATGTATCTTTAAAATATAGATGTTCACATATACAGTCATATTTCTTAAATTATACTTAAATACTATTGTAAAATATAATTTACAAGATTTTCTACAATTGACATCGTCTGATTCTTATTCTGTAGTGAATGAATTTTAACTGAGTAAAATACCCACAGAAGTTAGATATGGTTTTACACAAGCTTTATTTTACAGCTTTGTTCAGCCATTTTGACTCATCTTCTGTCACTCAGCCATCCCACAATGGAACACTCAGTGCCAGGAGGGCGTAAGTGTGCTAGTTACGCCCTCCTAGCACTAAGTTTACCTAGATTTTGCAGTTGTGTCTTCAGTGCAGTTTGATTTCAGTTAGGTCCTTTTGGCAATAGATATATCTCATCAAGAGCTTTAATTTAATTTATAACATGTTATTTTGATTAAAATGTCACTAATGCCCCTCTGGTTCTGCGCCCTCGATATACTGTAACTCCTGACTAAATAAAGCAGTTCATCACATGAATTAAAGGGCTGCAAAAGCAGAGGAAATATCTCACAATGTGTTGACTGGATGTTTCATTGAGATTTTTTATTTTTTTTTTTTTTTTTCAGGACCCAGACATTTAGACATCAATACACAATGATGCTAGTTGGTATTTCAAGAGGAAGATGACTAAAATAATTGGCATCTGATACAGGATTGCTTGTACGTAATATTAAGACCTTAATCATGTTATCGTGTAAAGTGCATTTGAAAAAAAAGATGGGAAATGTAAAGCAATTCACTTTAAGTCCTTCCAGTCATCCCAATCAATAATTCATTCTGGAGGTAATCCACAGAATGTGTCTCATCGGAGAACAGGAGCATTTTGTTTTTACAATGGGTCTATCTCATGGATTCATGTTTTGTCTAATGTTTTTCATGTAGACTCCAGTGTTCTTTTCAGACATTCCAGACAATGGGAGGGATGTTGCCATATGCGAGGAGTGAATGTATGTGTGAGTATAGGTCACACATAGCTACAGGTTGTATACATAGCTTGCAATCGTATGCTTATCTCCCTGAAGGCAACTTACACTTGAAGATAACGTGACATATCAGCCATGCATGAAACCAAAACGTTCTCTCAGATATGGACTGCAGGAATAGCGCAGACACAAAGCAGTTCATTTTTTATGGCTTTCAGTTGCTCCAGTGTCAGAATAAAATATCAGGTGACTCCTATCCTATTTGGAAGCAGCTTGAGTCAGTTATTATTAGTAGTATTTGTATTCATTTTTATTCATAGTGGGGTTTATTTTTACATGTAAGAGTATAACAGTTTTTAACTTTAATTTGGATGCATGGTTTTTCTATGTGTTAATCTAATCAACTTTATTAACTTCTTGTATTTTTTTTGTTGTTGTTGTTGAATTGTTGGAATTGTTTTATTTTATTTGTTTGTTATTGTTCTGTGGTATATTTAAAAAAATGTATCCAAAAAAATCAAAGGAGGTTAGGCTGGAATTGTATAATGCTCTGGTGAATGGGGTGAGAGGACAGACAGACTTAGGACGTCTGTCATTTGTAAAGTTTCTTATGTTTTTATGTATTGTAATGTATAATATCTATTAATTGAATCAATTGTAGTCATGGTGCAAACCCAACACTATTGAGTTAGCATGCTCAGCTGTGGCTAGTAGAAGTGTTTTGGTTAAGACCAGATCTAGAGGTAAAGGAAAGCATTGTCAAACACTACAATGCATAAACAGATTCAGAAATGACATGTTTATCACTAATACCGCAAATCAAAGGTTTAGCGTGTGTTTAAGGATGGTTAGCCTTGAGACCATTAGAGCACACACAGCAGCAGAAGAGAAGAAACTGCTGCAGTACAATAGCAACTGCAATACATTTGTATGTCATCTTTGAACAATGGTATGGGAAGTCAATAACATTAAAATGTTTTACCGTGCAAACAACAAAGGACTGCCTCGAGACTCTCTCAGTTACAGTAGAATAAGTGAACAAAAACCCAGAGTCTGAACATAGAAAGGAAATTTACTGGCTAGTGAATGCGTTCTGCTTTTCAGCAGACTAAAGATTCTAAGGATGTAGTCAATTAACAGCAAGGGGTTCCATTTTAGTGTGAAATGAAACATTCTTGTGGGATCACATTCTCATATCTTCAAATGCAATAAAGCATGCAAGAAAAAGTTAATAAAACATTCTACATGAAGACTGCTTTAATGGGATTTGTTTCCCCTTGTCATAGACCCCATGGCACCAGTACTATTTAGTGCACTGTAGCTACTCCATCCGCAAATGATGACTAGTACAGACGGATTGGTACACACAAGAAGATTATTTCTTATTTCATGACTGACGTCTATCACAATTCACACCCGCTGCTACCTGAAGGCATGTGCATAGAAGAAACCCAAGCCAAACCTCCAGACAATGCCTCCCGTACTTTATTAGACCTAACTGACATTGCAAGCGACCAGTTGCAACCGCATCTTTCGCAAGCCCTGCCAATCCCGTGAACAAGGAGGTGTTTCCTGGACTTGAAGTCCCCAGCTAGCTACAATGTGACCGTTTCAAGTATCCTAATGCATTGCAGTGACAGATCAGACACATGCAAGCTGCCTAAATGGAAGGGTCGAACAATAACAACAACAGCAATAAACAGAAAGTCCTGCCTAAAGTCAAGGAATTATTCAAGAACCAGCGGAAAGAATCCGAGGTGAGGTGGATTTGTTCTGCGGTGGATGTTATTTCGGCGTGTTGTAAAGCTATGTAGTGGGTTTGGTGCCGCTGAGTTTCGTTTATCCTGTCTCTTTCCAAACCATAAATAATCTGAGTTGATATATGATCGTTCGAAGTACAGCTAAAAATAGATATAGGAGAAGTGTGGAAGCGTCAAATGTGATGTGACGGCTGTGTCTGTGAGACTGTTTCTTGAGCTGACTTGTCGTTAGTAGCTAAGTATATTGTTAATACTGAATTGGGAGCCAGTGACTTTTAAAACTAATGCTGTGCCCATCCGCAAGCAAAGTGTAAAAGACTTGGTCACAATGTGTCACGAAGTGTACCATTTCCTTCTGTATATTTATGGAGAGAGGACAGAACCCTATTTCAAAGACCCAGCATCTTGATTGTTGCTGCCGTCAAAGTTTATACAGTCCTGTATATTATATACCAGCAATACCGGTTTTCACAAGACGAGTGTAATCACTTTTCTTTTATTGCTTAGCCTATTTGGCCCATATGGTCAGGTCGGCGCATAGGCTAGTACAGGGCTTGACATTCCTAAATTAAACTTCATTTAGTTTAAATCCACTTTTTTTTTCTTTTTCTTTTTTCAGTGATGTGTTTTGGTGGTACTGTACTAGCAAGTTAAATACGACGGTGTACACTGAAAAGGATGAGATAAAATGTAGATCCGTCCTATTGGAGTGGGAAAAAAAACAGTAGCACTGTTGAAAAAAAAAAACGAAAGGCGCATTTTTGAAATTTAATCAGATTCATTTCCTATTCTGGTTGGAGCAAAACTGGAGCACTTTGTCCCTCGGGTCTTACTTTTCTGGGGCAATAAAGAATAAACATGACAAGAAGTAAACACCCATGGGTATGCTTTGAGCTCCCAATTAGTTAGGACAACTAGATGCTGCCAGTGATGAATTGTAATAATTATTGATTCAGTCAGGTGATGAGTAAATATGAATTCCATAATGTACATAATGTATTAGACACTGATATGTGATTCAGCCATCTGAAATGTCTTTGTATCCAATAGTTTGTATCACATTGTATCAGACAGAAGTGATGTCACATTGAAATTAACAATACTGTTGTATTATTCTTATTTAACTTTACATATATATATATATATATATATATATATAATATATATATATATATATATGTATATATATATATATATATATATATATATATATATATATATATATATATATATATATATATATATATATACACATATAAACCCTGTGGAATGGTGTGTAAGATGGGACCAAGCCACTTGTGGGTAGCCCTCTGACCTCAATGGAAGTCAAGTCACCAAGTCATTCATGTTGTTCTGTGCAGTATATATTGATTAATTAATAAGCCAAATGTCATACTCGTTTGGTGCTTGTGTATCTGTCCTTTACACAGAAATGTGGTGAGTCATTGGTTGATAGATTGTAATTAGTATTTGTATTTCACTTCAGCAAATCACTTTCTTGAGCTTACATATCTTCTGCTTATAGCACAATTTTGTGAAAATGGTTTCCTGTCACCAGTAAGCCTTGGATTCTTTTGCATGTGGAATACACAGCCATGACATCTCTTTCAAATATCTTCATTGATGTCTGTCATGTTGGCAAAGGAATAGGAAAGGAATAGGCTACAACAGCCAAAGAAAGTACAAATTCACCCAGAGAATGTAATTGCTGCTTACCTTAATGAATGGCATGCGTTGACCTGACAGAAACTGCCAAGGTAAAATGACCATAGGATGTCAATTGTAAGAGATCGACGTAGTGATCTGCATGATAAATTCAATTTATGGGATTATTTCATTAGCAATAACCCTAAAAGTCCCATTCTCAAATCCATAGTGCAGTATAATACACTTATGCTTTTTTCACATGATTGATGTAGGTCATTGATATTTATTTTTTATGAAACGGGATGTATGTTACTTTGCTATTTTTACACTGTCTCTAAAAATCATTCTGGTCTGATTTTCTTTCCAAATAACTGAACGTGAGATGCTTGAATACTTTGGTATTTTTTACATTATTATTATTATTATTATTATTATTATTATTATTATTATTATTATTATTATTATTATTATTATTCCTATTACATTTTAGCTGAAGAAACAAAACTTTTTTTTTTTTTTTTTTTTTTCTAACTTTTTCAAGTACATGTGACATATCCTCTCTATTCTTAAATGATGTAGATGAATTACTTGCTGGAAAAGAGTGGTTTACAGGAAAGAAGCAGGGAGTGTACACAAATACCATCTGTATTAATAAAAAATAATTAGGCAATATTAATGTGTAATGTAATCGAATCTTGAAAAGAACCAAATAACCTTTATCACGGTAGAGTGCTAAATCCTAAATCCCCATGGTTTAAAGACTGCCAAATGTACCAGATTATGAAGAGATTATGTAATGTGCAGGACAGTGCTTGTTATACAAAACTGGATTAACAATTTAAAAAGTTGAAACAACTCAGACATTTGTTTTAGAGACTTATAAGTCTTTAGGTTGTTTCCTAATTGTTTTTTTAAAAAACAAACTGTGCTAATAACAACTTTCAGAATCTTACTCATTACCATTTTAAGAACCCCAATATCCTAATTCCTACTCAATATCCTAATATACCCAATACCTCAATACCCAATATCCTAATTCCTGCCTTAATGTAAATATAACCCTTTTAGACAGTTTTCTGTGTCAAATTTCAGCTCACTGTGCCCTCCCCTTTTGAATATTTCCACTCCTTTGGCATAATGGTATTTGCTGTTTTTGAGCCTATAAATATCTGAATAAGGAAAGAGATGACACGATATTTTCATGATGTTAGGGATTTCTATAGCTTTTGTTTGATTAATAGTTCATTGTGTGTGTGTGTGTGTGTGTTTTATTCTTACATGCAGTAGCTGCTCTGCAGTATGACCAAAAGGTTCCATTTACAGCTGGCAATATTTCCATGTATATTTTGTAAATAATTAATGTCATTCCTGTTTTTTTTTTTTTTTGTGATTATGATTATGTGTTTTCACCACCATCTAGTATTTCTGTCAAATCGCTGGATAATTTTGTGCCAACTTGACGTACTCGGGGTGAATGTAACACATTTCCAAACGTTGCTGATCAAGCATTTTTCACTTGAAACAAAGAGAAGACCTCCATTATTGTCCCCAGTTGGGGATATAGTGGTGGTAGTTGTACCTGCTTCCAGTACGTTATTAAGAATATCAGTTACTGGGGATGTAGGGGCATGTCTGTCTGTCCGTTCACCCATCCGTCTGAACATCGCACTTACAGTTTTACCTATATTTGGAGAATCGCTTATCAAATTGTGACTAAAACAATGAATTGCTAATTTGTATTCTATGCTATCCTTTGACATACTGTTGAAATATATTACATTCACAGCTGTGGTTAGGAATGTATGTTACTGACATGCTTGTTTACTAAAACTAAATCAAGCGCACCTATTTAAAGAGTTGGTATGGATATGAAATATTAAACTAATATATTGCAGCTGTTTGGATTCACTTTGTATCTGTCTGTAGTGAATGTAACAAATGCCACATTTGCATCAAGAGTATTAGATATCTAAGGGCAGGGGAGGCAGATTAATGGTTACAATTTTGTGTACCTGATGCCCTGGGAGAGCTATGGTGAAGCCACAGGGGAGCTTTGAGTGCAATCCCATGTTAATTTGCAAGGGGGGTCATTCTTTTTTTAGCATCGCTAATAGAAAGGTAAGTAAAACACGAACATTAAAACTGTTTATGTGAACTAACTAACACTGTGTGTTTTAGGGTTCTGTGGAATCCCCAAGCCTGGAGTTTGAATATGGAGACACTGACAGCATCACTGCAGAGCTTTCAGGTGAGACGAGACAGATGCCAGGCTTTATTTGGTTTGCTTGTTCCTGATGGGCATAAGCAAGGAGCCTTTCTATGGCCTCCGTCTGAGTGCTCTGTGTTTTCAGCAAACACTGTTCTGCTCAGGCATTTCATGCCCATTACACAAATCCAAAGGCTATTTCTATCCAAGATTTAATTCCATATGACATTAGTTTTTAAAGGGCTTTGAAAAAATGCAAATTAACAGACCTTGAAGCCTGATTTAGTCAAAATACTAAACTACTTCTATGGAAAATAAATACATTAAAACAGTTATAAAATGTACCAATATTAGCAGCTTTCTCAAAAGACCTTTGACAAAGACTAATCTATGCAATGTCTGTTGAGATGAAAAAAATAACAACTTTTTAGTGGCTACGTATATTTAGAGCCCTGGTACTCAACAGAAGGTGGCCAAATGTGATCCTCAATCACTTTATTAGTGGCCCCACAGCTGACTCACAATTGGTCATCAGTCATAAAATGACTGAAACAATATGTAATCAGGCTGTTAAATACAAACAAATACCAACTGTTGCAGTTAGTTAATTAAACCTATTGCTTGGATCTATGCTTGGAAGTATTCCATTGAACTTGTTATTTGTGGCTGTCCCTGACACCATAATATATTATGTCTGGCCTGTATTTTGAAATGTGATTCCTAAAAATTTCCGATGTAAAGGGTGAGTGTGTTGCATTAATCAAGAAAGATGCTGATTTTCCTGAGGGTTTCTTCAGGCTGATCAGTCTTGGTCAGATTAC